>NC_057812.1:533554106-533814591 GCF_018294505.1 Triticum aestivum
GTACGGGCCGGGGCAGCGACGACGACGGGGACGTACAGGGCGGCGACGACGGGGACGGGGACGACGTGGGACGGGCCAGGACGGGGCGGTGGTGACGACGGGGATGACGGGGACAGGGACGACGGGGCGGCGACGACGGGGACGGGGCGGCGACGGGGGATGGAGACGTACGTACAGGGGCAGCGGGCGACGGTGCAAAGGAGAAGAAGCAGATGAGAAACTGAAATTTTCGTAAGTGTTGTTTATATAGGAGGGGGCTTTAGTACCGGTTGGAGCCACCAACCGGTACTAAAGGCCTGTTTTGGCTAGGCCAAGCGGCGGGAAGCGACCCCCTTTAGTACCGGGTGGTGGCTCCAACCGGTACTAAAGGCCCCCCCTTTAGTACCGGTTGGTGCCACGAACCGGTACTAAAGGGGGTGCGCTGGCGCAGGTGCGGTGCGCAAGTTTAGTCCCACCTCGCTAGCCGAGGGGCGACCGCACTGGTTTATAAACCCCGTGCGGTAGCTCTCTCGAGCTCCTCTCCAAAGCAGGCCTACTGGGCCTACATGTTCTGTGCTGCCCTGTTGGCCTACTGGGCCTTTGCGGACCTGCATCCTGGCCCAACAACAGGTTGGGTTTCTAGTCGTATGCAGGCTGCTCTGGCCTAGTAGGCGGGCTTTTTTTATTTTTTTTGCTTTATTTATTTTTGAGTTGTTTTTTTTGTGTATTTAGAGTTTCTTTGTGAATATTTTTGCTTTAGGTACAAAAAATTACAAACTTTCTATTAGTGCCCGTAGTTTTCAAATTTGAATAGTTTAAATTTTGAATTATTTGAAATTAGTGTGAATAAGTTAACTTTAAAAATCAGTAAATGCATGAAATAATTTGTTTGCACATAAAATTTCTTCGCATTTCAAATGCCAAAACACATAATTAACTACCCTAACTATTACAGAGATTCCCTTTTGGGTGTGAAACGTAGAAGAAAGTGATGATAGTGAAGCCGATCACATCCCAGATCTTTGGGTGTGAAACTTGTTTTTCGCGTGTGTCCCTTTGCGCCGTAACCATGGAAAATCTTCATCATTTAACGGGATGCTCGGGTCAATATTCACTGTGAATGGAGCAATTTCATCAAACTTTTCATAATCTTCTGACTTGTCTGTCTTGTCATCCACTCCCATGATGTTTCTCTTCCTAGAAAGAACTATGTGCCGCTTTGGCTCATCGTACGATGCATTCGCTTCCTTATCTTTTCTTTTTCTTGGCTTGGTAGACATGTCCTTCACATAGAAAACCTGTGCCACATCATTGGCTAGGACGAATGGTTCGTCTGCATACGCAAGATTGTTGAGATCCACTGTTGTCATTCCGTACTGCGGGTCTTCTGTTACCCCGCCTCGTGTCATATTGACCCATTTGAACCGAAACAAAGGGACCTTCAAACCACGTCGATAGTCAAGTTCCCATATGTCCTGTATATAACCATAATATGTTTCCTTTCCCGTCTTGGTTTTTGCATCAAAGCGGACACCACTGTTTTGGTTGGTGCTCTTCTTATCTTGGGCGATCGTGTAAAATGTATTACCATTTATCTCGTACCCTTTGAAAGTCATTATATTCGAAGATGGTAACTGGGACATCAAGTACAGGTCATCTTCAATAGAGGTGTCATGCATGGTACGTGTCTGCAACCAGCTGGCAAAACTCCTGGTTTGTTCACGTGTAATCCAGTCATCAGACCGCTCCGGGTGTTTGGAGCGTAGCAAATTCTTGTGTTCATCCATATACGGAGCCACCAAGGCGGAATTCTGTAGAACTGTGTAGTGTGCTTCAGTGAGAGAATGTCCGTCCATACATATTATTTGTTCCCCTCCTAGCGTGCCTTTTCCATCCAGTCTGCCCTAATGCCGCGATTCAGGAACACCAATCGGCTTAAGGTCAGGAATAAAGTCAATACGAAACTCAATGACCTCCTCATTTTGACGGCCCTTGGAGATGCTTCCTTCTGGCCTAGCACGGTTATGAACATATTTCTTTAAGACTCCCATGAACCTCTCAAAGGGGAACATATTGTGTAGAAATACAGGACCCAAAATGTTAATCTCTTCGCATAGGTGAACTAGGACGTGCGTCATGATGTTGAAGAAGGATGGTGGGAACACCAACTCGAAACTGACAAGACATTGCACCAAATCATTCTCTAACCTTGGTATGATTTCTGGATCGATTACCTTCTGAGATATTGCATTGAGAAATGCACATAGCTTCACAATGGCTAATCGAACATTTTCCGGTAGAAGCCCCCTCAATGCAACTGGAAGCAGTTGCGTCATAATCATGTGGTAGTCATGAGACTTTAGGTTCTGGAACTTTTTCTCTGCCATGTGTATTATTCCCTTTATATTCGACGAGAAGCCAGATGGTACCTTAATACTGAGCAGGCATTCAAAGAAGATTTACTTCTCTTCTTTGGTAAGAGCGTAGCTTGCATGACCCTGATGTATGCCGTCTTTTCCGTGCATATGTTGCTGGTCCTCTCGTGCCTCAGGTGTATCTTTTGTCTTCTCATACACGCCCAAGAAGCCAAGCAAGGTCACACAAAGATTCTTCGTCACGTGCATCACATTGATTGCGGAGCGGACCTCTAGGTCTTTCCAATAGGGCAGGTCCCAAAATATAGATTTCTTCTTCCACATGGGTGCGCGTCCGTCAGCGTCATTCGGAACAGGTTGTCCACCAGGACCCTTTCCAAAGACCACCTTCAAATCCTTGACCATATCATGTACATCAGCACTAGTACAGTTGCGAGGCTTCGTCCGGTGATCCGCCTCACCTTTGAAATGCTTGCCTTTCTTTCTTACGGGATGCCTGCTCGGAAGAAATCGACGATGTCCCAGGTACACATTCTTCTTACAATTAGCCAAATATATACTGTCGGTATCGTCCAAACAGTGCGTGTATGCACGGTATCCCTTGTTTGTCTGTCCTGAAAGGTTACTGAGAGCAGGTCAATCATTGATGGTCATGAATAGCAACGCCTTTAGGTCAAATCCTTCCCCCATGTGCTCATCCCACGCACGTACACCTGTTCCATTCCACAATTGTAAGATTTCTTCAACTAATGGCCTTAGGTACACATCAATGTCGTTGCCGGGTTGCTTAGGGCCTTGGATGAGCACTGGCATCATAATGAACTTCCGCTTCATGCACAACCAAGGAGGAAGGTTATACAAACATAGAGTCACAGGCCAGGTGCTATGGTTGCTGCTCTGCTCCCCAAAAGGATTAATGCCATCTGCGCTTAGACCAAACCATACGCTCCTTGCGTAATCTGCAAACTCCTTCCCGTACTTTCTTTCGATTTTTCTCCACTACGACCCGTCAGCGGGTACTCTCAACTTTCCGTCTTTCTTACGGTCTTCTCTGTGCCATCGCATCGCCTTGTCATGCTCTTTGTTTTGGAACAAACGTTTCAACCGTGGTATTATAGGAGCATACCACATCACCTTGGCAAGAATCTTCTTCCTGGGGCGCTCGCCCTCGACATCACCAGGGTCATCACGGCTGATCTTATAGCACAATGCACCACATACCGGGCAAGCGTTCAAATCCTCGTACTCACCGCGGTAGAGGATGCAATCATTAGGGCATGCATGTATCTTCTGCACCTCTAACCCTAGAGGGCAGACAACCTTCTTTGCTTCGTACGTACTCTCGGGCAATTCGTTGTCCTTTGGAAGCATATCCTTTATCATTACCAGCAACTTTCCAAATCCCTTGTCAGATACACCATTCTCTGCCTTCCATTGCAGCAATTCCAGTGTGGTGCCCAGCCTTTTCTTGTCACCTAAGCAATTCGGGTACAACAATTTTTTGTGATCCTCTAACATGCGCTGCAACTTCTTCTTCTCAAAATCACTTGCGCAGTTTCTCTTTGCATCAGCAATGGCCCGACCTAGATCATCAAGGGGCTCATCTGATGCCTCTTCTTCAGCTTCTTCCCGCATTGCTGGCTCAGCTTATTCCCGCATTACTGACTCAGCTTCTTCCCCCATTGTTGTATCATCGTATTCAGGGAACCCATGGCCAGGATAGCTGTCGTCGTCCTCTTCTTCTTCATTGTCTTCCATCATAACCCCTCTTTCTCCATACTTGGTCCAAACATTATAGTGGGGCATGAAACCGGACTTAAACAGGTGGACGTGAATGGCTTGACGTAGAGTAATTCTGACCATTCTTACAGCCAGCACATGGACAAGGCATAAAACCATCCGCCCGCTTGTTTGCCTCAGCCGCAAGCAGAAAAGTATGCACGCCCTCAACGAACTGGGGAGAGAATCGGTCATCGTACATCCATTGCCGGCTCATCTTCATTACACAACACCGAATAGACCAAATTAATACAAGTTCATACATAAAGTTCATACAACACTTAAATGCAACAAACAAATAACTCTCTAGCTAAAGCATTTAAATGCAACAACAAATGCGATCAAGATCGAAACTAAGGTAACAATGGATCCAACAGCATAATGATACCAAGCCTCACTATCGATGGCATATTTTCTAATCTTTCTAATCTTTAAGCGCATTTTCTCCATCTTGATCTTGTGATCATCGACGACATCGGCAACATGCAACTCCAATTCCATCTTCTCCCCCTCAATTCTTTTCATTTTTTCTTTCAAGTACTCGTTTTCTCTTTCAACTAAATTTAACCTCTCGACAATAGGGTCGGTTGGAATTTCCGGTTCACATACCTCCTAGAAAAAAATTCTATGTCAACTTGATTGGCATAATTTGTCATAAACACAAAATGCAACTAGTTTTAAAAGAGAATATATATACCACATCCGAATCATAACAAGGACGAGGGCCGACGGGGACGGATATCAAAACCATGGCACTATATGTATAACAAACAACGTACGGGTAAGATAATTATACGAGTAACTATATATCCAAATCACACAAATATCCATTTTTATATAAAATTTCATGAACAAGAGGCTCACCACAAGGTGGTGCTAGCGACGGAACAGTGCGGGCGATCGACGGTGGTTACGACGGAGATTTAGAAGGCACTAAGTAAACCACACCTACATATGCAAACTAAGTGTTATTTTTGACCTCAAATTGCATATAAATCAAATACTAGCACATATATATATCCTCCCAAATTACTGAACTCACAAATTAATCACTATATAAAGCATCGCAAGAGCTAATCTAGCAATGAGAGATGAAAGGACAAAGTTGCTAACCTTTGTGATCATTTGAATGGATGGGGGCCTTCAAATCTTGACAAATTTTGGGCAAAATGTGTGATGAGCTCGAGAGGAAGAGGGGAAGAACAGAGAGAGGAGAGGGGAAAGGGGAAGAACAGAGCGAGCTCGGGTGGACGAAGGGTTTATGTAGGACGACCTTTAGTACCGGTTCGTGCCAAGAACCGGTACTAAAGGGGTTGGAGGGGCCTCAGTCTGACACCATCCTCCCACCACTCTCATTAGTACCGGTTCGTGGCACGAACCGGTGCTAAAGGTTCGCCACGAACCGGTACTAATGAAAGCGGCCCGGCTAGCCGTTGGAACCGGCACTAATGTATACATTAGTGCCGGCTCAAATACAAACCGGCACTAATGTGCTTCACGTTTGACCCTTTTTCTACTAGTGTTGGTATGTGAGTGGACCGGTGCTTGGGTGCTACCCTTACTTGGACAAGCATCCCACTTATGATTAACCTCTATTGCAAGCATCCGCAACTACAACAAAAGTATTAAGGTAAACCTAACCATAGCATGAAACATATGGATCCAAATCAGCCCCTTACGAAGAAATGCATAAACTAGGGTTTAAGCTTCTGTCACTCTAGCAACCCATCATCTACTTATTACTCCCCAATGCCTTCCTCTAGGCCCAAACAATGGTGAAGTGTCATGTAGTCGACGTTCACATAACACCACCAGAGGAGAGACAACATACATCTCATCAAAATATCGAATGAATACCAAATTCACATGACTACTAATAGCAAGACTTCTCCCATGTCCTCAGGAACAAAAGTAACTACTCACAAAGCATAAACATGTTCATAATCAGAGGGGTATTAATATGCATATAGGATCTGAACATATGATCTTCCACCAATTAAACCAACTAGCATCAACTACAAGGTGTAATTAACACTACTAGCAACCTACTAGCACCAATCCCGGACTTGGAGACAAGAATTGGATACAAGAGATGAACTAGGGTTTTGAGATAAGATGGTGCTGATGAAGATGTTGATGGAGATTGCCCTCTCCCGATGAGAGGAGCGTTGGTGATGACGATGGCGATGATTTCCCCCTCCAGGAGGGAAGTTTCCCCGGTAGAATAGCTCCACCAGAGCCCTAGATTGGTTCCGCCAAGGTTCCGCCTCGTGGCGACGGAGTTTCGTCCGAGAAGATGGCTTATGATTTTTTTCCCATCGAGAGACTCCATATAGCAGAAGATGGCCACCAGAGGGCCACCAGGGGGTCCACGAGGTAGGGGGCGCGCCCTGGGGGGTAGGGCGCGCCCCCCACCCTCGTGGGTAGGATGTGGCCCCCTGGTGAGTTTCTTCCGCTGAGTATTTTTTATATATTTGGAAAACATCATCCGTGAAGTTTCAGGACTTTTGGAGCTGTGCATAATAGGTCTCCAATATTTGCTCCTTTTCCAGCCCAGAATCCCAGCTGCCGGCATTCTCCCTCTTTATGTAAACCTTGTAAAATAAGAGAGAAATAGGCATAAGTATTGTGACATAATGTGTAACAAAAGCCCATAATGCAATAAATATCGATATAAAAGCATGATGCAAAATGGACGTATCACCTATCAAGCATTATCCCTGATGTTTGTTTCCTCTTGCGCCTGGGTGCTAGTCCAACAACGAACATAGGAAGTGTTAGTGTACATCAAACTGTGAGACTACATATAAAGAAGCATGCAACTGTAACTTGACTCCAGCAACTACCTTCTTGCTGTTGAAGCTCACAAGGTTCATCTGATATTGCCAACTCGTCTTGTGTCAAGAGTGCTTGGGAAGTAGTGTCAGGTGGAAAGGGAGCTTGGGAACGTGCTGCTAGCTCATTTGACGCACGAGTAAGTCGTGCAGCTGGTAGTACTGTGGTAGGTGTTGCAAGAACTAGGGCTGTCTCTGCTTGTTTGGTGGCAGCTATTTGTTTCTGTTTGGCTTTTTTGCAACTCGTGTAGCATGGGATGCCGTGTTTGTAGAATTTTCTGCTGGACTTTGACCTTCTATTGCACCATCAGTACCAGCAGAATTTGCAGGATTCACCCGCTTCTCATTCCCTGCCATTCTATGTTTCTTCCTCTTTCTCTGTGCCATCTTAAGTCAAGCCGACAAGAAAAATGAATAACAATTTAGTTCTTCAGAACAAATTGATGCGTGATGCAGACGAACTAAACTTTGATGTTAGATAACCACATGATAGGAGGATGTAATATGTATGAAAAACAGGACAGAAGAGATAACCAGAACTATGATGTGTAAACTAATAAGAAGACATTTCACCAAATTAGAAGCAATGCAATGGAAGGTAGACACCATATGAAATATGCTACAAATATCACTCTGCCAAGTTAACAGTGTCTCATCATAAATGGCGATTAAACAAATGTGAAGCAGTACAAGAAATAAATCATATGCAAGATGCAAACAACATCACACTACCATGTTAGAGGTCTCTCATCATTAGTGCCATTGCATATTCACAACATTGCATATTCACAGCTTATGATGTGTAAACTAAGGAGAAGGCATTTCAACAAATTAGAAGCAATGAAAGCTAGACACTATATGAAAGATGCAACGAATATCACTCTACCAAGGTAAATCTGTCTCGTCATAAGTGCCATTTCAACAAATTAGTAGTACAAGCTAGAAAAGAATGTGGGATGTAACCTATATCACACTCCGAAGTCAAATGTGTCTTATGATAAGTGATTGTTGCAGGTTACACAACAGTAGTAATTTGATGTAAGAACATGGTGTGATAGAGAGATATTGTATGTTCTAGAAATAGGAACACGTGTCTTATTCAAGTATAATGTGTAAAGTAAGCAGATGGAATTCAACAAAAGTAGAAGCAATACAAGCTAGACATCACACATAACATGCAACCACATATAACAGTGCCAAGTTAGAGGGAGCACCGGTGATGCTGCACTAGGGGAGATGTGCTCATCATAAACACAGCTTTGTTGAGTGTCTATGCATGTGTTGTCTTGTAAATCATCTTGGGGGTGTGGAGGAGTAGAAACTGTAGAGGCCCTCCATTCAGAAGGATCACCTTTATCCGCTGCCTTGCTAACTTCCTTCCGCTTTATTGATTTTGAATTGTCAAGTAAAACCGACAAGAAAAAGCAATAAAATTCTCTCTTCAGAACTCATTCATGCATGATACTGACAATCACTACTTTGATGTAAGGCAAACACATGATACCAGGATGGAATATGTACGAAAAACAGGAGGGCATGGCATGTTCACAACTGTTTCTGTAAACTAAGCAGAAACCATTCCAGCAAATAAGAATCAATGCAAGCTAGACACCACATGAAAGATGCAACCAATATGACTCTGCCAAGTTAAAAGCGTCCCATCATAAATGGAATTTCAACAAATTAGAAGCAGCGCATGCTATAAATTATATGAAAGATGCAACTAATATCGTACTGCATATACTAAAGGTGTCTCGTCATGTTGATTGATGCGGGATACAAAAAAAACAATAGTTTTATGTAAGGACATGCTTAATAGACAGATGTACTATGTACTAAATACAGGAAGGCATGTCACATTAAGAGGTATAATGTATAAGCTAAGCAGACTAGCACATGCAGTTTAACCAGATTGGAAGAATTACAATCTAGACACCATATGCAACATGCAACCACATATCACACTGCCAAGTTAGAGCAAGCACCTGCGATGCTAGTGTAGGGGAATGCTGTAATCAACTACAGAGCTACGTTCACTATCTTCATCTAGCATTTCTGTTTCTTGAGAATAATTTCGGGAGGCTGACACTACATTCTTTAAATGCGGAGTAGTCCCCTTGCCTGCCTGCCTCGTCATAAGCGATTGATGAGGGATACACAAGAACATTAGTTTGATGTAAGAACATGGTTAATACACAGATGTACTAGTATGTACCAAAAACAGAAAGGCATGTCATATTCAAAGGTATAATGTGTAAGCTAAGGAGATGCAATTTAACCAAATTGGAAGCAATATAAGCTAGACATTCGGCTGGAGTGGTGAGCATGATCATCTAGGACCTGAGAGCCTGGTGGGAGGCGGGCTGCTTCGCCACCATCACATCTTTTTAGTTGGCTTCCAGGTGATGCCTATCTTTGCTGGGCTTGTCACTGGCTCGGCCAGTGCCCTGACTAGCTATTTGTCTTCTGGTGCTCACGGGATGGTGGTTCATGTAAAAAAATATCTTTCCTTATCTTACCAACTTCAGCCTTTCGAATACAAGCTAGACACCATATGGAACATGCAACCACATATGACACCACGAAGTTAAAGCAAGCACTTGGGATGGTGGTTCATTGTGAGCGAGGTCATCAACTCCAGAGCTACGTTTACCGTCTCCATCTGCTGACACTGCACCCTTTATAGCGTTGTAACGTGTCTTGCCTACCCGCATACGAAGCTGGAGCGACTTCTCTCTTTTCTTTTTGGCTTCTCTCATGGCAGCAGAGTCCGAAATACCCTTGCATAAGAACACAATAGTGAGAGTAAGGGTGAAGTGTGTGCAGAACTAGTGCACTGTAAAAGTAGCAGATAGCAGGTGGCTGAAAAATAAATGACACGAGACATATGATAGCTCTACAACATTGCATGGCAAACAAAATTAGATTCTACTCCGTATGATTTTGTAATATATGAGCACAAGAAATGTAGGTACTCCTCCAGCACACCACCACATGTGGTCATATCTAAGATAACAGTCGACTGAAAATAAATAGGTCAGTCGATTTTTTTTAATGAACCATCCGATCTATAAGGAACGGGCAGATGGCTTTCGTCTACCTCCCGCCAGTCACCGTTGATGATCTTTCTCGAACCACCAGCGACCACCAGCCCAGACCCCTGCCCCCGCCGCCCCGCCCTCCCATCGACCTCACACCACCGCCGTGCTTGGCAGCGCCCCTAGGACATCCCTTTAATCCCAACCGACCTCCAGATCGGGCGCCAGTAGCTCTAGGCCGCACACACCCCTAAGATAAACACCAAGGCGCTGCTTCCCCGGCGTAATAGGCGTACTAGCGCCTGTTACGCCAGGGAGTGCTTCTGTTAATTGGGAATCAACTGGCCAGAAATTGAAATTCAGGGGGGCGACGGGCCTCTAGCTAAGGTGAAATAGTATATGAGGAGAAACCTTGTGCATCGCGAGTTACTAGGAACATCTAGTATCAAGAAGAAGCGGTCAATTAGTGTCTTCTGTGGGATGAATACCGTGCAAGCAGAGATGTAAGATTTGCACGAATAAGGGAAGAGGAGTACCTTTTTTGGTTGCCGGTGTGGTCACCTCCACATGTCGCGCCGATGTTCTTCTTTTTACCGGGGAAACCGATGTTTCGGAGGGTGCAGGCTTGGACGAACCCATGGCCAAATTGTTGACTGTGTTGCCGTGGCCGTATGTCGGCGGAGGGGAAGCAGGTCCGAGGCGGCGAAGGACAGCGTAGCAGGAACAACTCCGGTGCGGTGGAGGGTGGCGAAGTTGGAGCAGCAACGGTGAGGCGCAGGACGGCGTGGTTGAACTGGCTCGGGTACGGACGGCTCGGCCTCAGCTTCAACTACTAGCCGTGGAGGGCATTGCGGTTGAGGTTGCGGTGGACGACGACGTTGGGGTATCAGCTCCACGTGATGGAGTAGGGCGGCGGTTGATGGGTGGGATGGTATGGCCGACGGAGGAGCCAGGGTTTCGCGGCTGGTGGAGAGGTAGTTTTGGCGCCCACGGAGTACGAATGGGGAATCGGACGGGTGGCACGGAACCATGTTTCGGTCTGGGACGCGCTTGTTTTTGTCTTTTTTGAACAGAAGATGGGCACGCTTGTTTGAAATTTGGGGAAAGTACAAACTTTGCCCCCCTCTTAAATTTTGGACCTACTGCGGGTCGGGGGTAGGATGGTAATCCCAGGTGTCCCAAATAGTGGGCAGGAGCGATTTCGGCCGCGTGCATGTGTGCTTAGGCGACCATTGTGTATGAATGTTTTTCGGATGTGGTTGCGTGGCGTCTAGATGAAGCTACAAACCTACCCCAGTTTAGACCTTTGGACGTCGGGCCGGTAGGTTTCACGGGTCAGAGTTATTAGAAAAGTAATTTCCTTGTACTACCAAACATTGGTCTCACGCAGTTCCGGGCGAGTAGAGGCTCTTTTGGCGCTTTGTTCAAAATTTTGAAACCCAAGCATTCACGTTTAGAGTACTCTTGAACTATGAGGATTGTCCTAAGTAGACAACGTTATATTTGACCTTGTATGTTTCAAAACCTCATTAAGTTATCCGCTTCTTTTTGAAATTTTGACACTTGAAAATCCTATAACTACGATTATTTTGGAATGGAGGAGCTAAATTTGAATCTATTTTGTACACGTCTACATATGCTATTATGTACAAAATCAGAGCAAAGATTGGTGCCCCCATAATTTAGGTATGGTTTACAAATGCCATGATATCAAATTCAAATAATTGAATGGACTTCATGTTGAATTCGATTTTTTAAACCACCTTAACTTGAATTCAAATGTATGCTAGTTCATAGGTAGCTATTTATAATGTCCATTGTGTAACTTTCGTATGTATAATGTGCTTTACACACACAACATGAACTATACTCACGTTTATATTCGATTGCTAAAGCGATGCATTGTCTGGAGTTCAAAATACTAACTATGTGGATCAATTGTGTCGAATAATAACATAGACATGCTCAAATTCGATAGATTCTAGATGTCTGATGGATCAATGATCGCTCCTTACGCGAATTGCAAATATCATGATCCCATCCTAATATTTGGATACAATTTATATCTTTAACCAATGTGTAGAGCAGTCTTTTACGTGCAGTTTCACTCTCCATCGGTGGTCTCTTACACATGCTCACACACTCTCTCCCGAGGTGTCTTTCTCACACACATGCTCTAGATATAACCCTCCCTCCCTCCCTCCCTCTCGTAACCATTTACAACTGTTTTCACTAACCTTTATCACAAGCACTCTTCCTCTCGCAAACATACACACGCACAATCCTTACAACCCTTTCTATATACATGGACCTGCCTACGTGTCTCATGTACACACATTATCTTTACGCCTGTCTCTCACGCATTGTCTCACACCTCTCTTCCTAATCGACGAGTATGATTCTAGCAGAGCATTCTGTAGGATGCCCCTTAAAGTTAGGTTGGATGAATAGTAATATCAGAGATAAAGGGGTTACCTTAGTCCGAGAACCTAGGGTTACAAATCCTAGCCAGCTTTGTCAGTGGACGCATAGTCCTTCACAATTCTGCTGTCTTTGTCTTGTACGACTAGTCATCCATGGGTCTTCCTAAATGCGTCACGGGCCGACCAAAATGGCGCAGGACGGAACCGAACGAAGGGCCTCACATCGACCCACCGGACCTCACGCGGTGCACACCCTCTACCCCCACGTCTCATTATCTTCTCACACCCACACATGCCAACACAAACAACACACACACAGAAAATTTCTCCTGGTGCCTCTATTCCCTCCCCCTTGCATATACACACTCAAGGGAACGGAATCTCCTGTCGTGACGTCATATTCGTCTCTCTCTCTCTAGACCACTCTCATTTCTCGTGCTATCTCTCACACGCCCCCCGTCGGCCCCTCTGTCCATGCCTCTCTCAAATATGTAATACACACACATACCTCTCTAGGCCTCGCCAAATGCATCAACTACACATTCACATATGTTACATCACGTACCGCATTAATCTAAAAATCCCTCTCTTCACATTTATTTCGCATACAACATTCCTTTTGAATAAAGTGTGGCCAAAAAATTATTTTAGAGTTTCTACATATATACAACATTACAAAGTTATATGGAGGAGTACGAACGCTAATTTGCATTGCATGGTGCCCACAATGATATTTATTCCACACTGTGAATTTGTATATTTTTATACTATATACAAAGTTAGTCATAATAAAGAGAAACGAGAGCATCTCTCTCTCCATCGCATACCCCCCTGTACGCCCCTTTCACGTATGCACACAAAACTATCTCCAGGTCCTCTAAAAGAAAGCCCCCAGAAAATTCGCGCATGTTTCATCTTTCTCTCGCTATATATGCAATGACGATCATTGTATTTGAAGCGAAAGCACAATACGTACATTGGACTTCAGAATCCACTCATTACGGTCACCATTTACGTTTACTCGTTATTATACAGTCACGGGCTCACCGTACAACTCTGTATTTTCTCATGACATGACTAGTTGACCAGTTAAACGCTCCACGTGGCACCTCTAGTGTTGCATCACTACCATCGTGCCCACCTGTCGACTTGTATCTACTCTACATCTACACTCTTACAAAATACATAAAATACACTCTTATAAAAAACAGAGTTGGTGATGATGGTGTGCCTGCCATCCTGCAATATAGGTCGTCCGATTTATATCTGACGGATAGGAAAGAAACTATGGCAATTTTGCAAAAAGGTACCCACACACCTCTCCACATTTGCAAATAAGGCTTTCCCTCGTTCATCCTTTTCTCTCACAAGATAAACAAGTCATACAAATGCATCTTGATGTTACGTGCAACACACGAGCATCTTGCTAGTAAGAATGAAAACAAACAACAACAAAATATTTGGACGGTGGTTCGAAGTCATGACCGCGGGCACATAGGACAAGGTGGCCTTGTATTGGTATGCTGAGCCATCTGTTTTAACACACAGGAGCTGGTGTGGTGATTATACACACACGCACGCATGCACACGAACTGCATCCATGCAACACTCACACAAACACATGCACCCACGCACGCACGCAACAGTCACACGTACACACGCAGCCACGCACGCACGCAACACTCACATGCACGCACGCAACACTCACAGGCACACACGCACGCATGCATGCACACACCAGTACACCACACGACCAACACACACTCTCATGCTCAAGTGCTCAACCTACACGTGCATGCGCACACATCAGGCCCTGACAGACAGATACACAACCAGGTGATTCCCGCGCATGGGTTGGAGCCTTGTCGCGCCTGCATAAATTTGTGTTTATCTGACCTTTTGTGTATGCAAACTGATCGGTGGGACCCACAAGGAACATGGTCAATTTAACTAGTCAACATGGCACCACGCAAACTATTTGGCCGGTCAACAGAGTGCAATCCAATGCTGAACTGTGAGCAAGTGACCGTATAATCACCGCAAAACGTATATAGTGACCGTAATTAGCTTATTCTGAAGTTCGGTGACCGTATTACGCTTTTCTCTCTGTAGGCCCTCCAAAACTACATCTCTACATGTTCTCGCATGTTACATCTAACAACTATGCAATACAGCACTACTACTACACTCTAACACAATAAATCATATGTGTTTTTAGTTTTACCAGATATCATATTGTTACTTATAATTATTCAGTTTGCATACATTAAAATTGCCTTTGAAATGTATGGCCAGTATCATCTATCACGCAGGAAAAATCCCGCCCTTTCCTGTTTAATCGGATTTGTATCAATGGATCGTGCGAAACAGCAAAACTATAGTACTATACAGTACAAGTGATAGTTCACTTGGCCGTCGTGTCGTCTACTCCTCCGTCGTAAGAGTGGAGCGCTCGTTTTCATAAATCTTCTAGTCCCTTTCGCTGACATGTGGGACATGAAGCTGCCGGGTCCACGTGCCATACTAGAATACAGTGCAGAGCAGCCGCGGTGAAGCACCCCAGTCATGGCGCCGACGTAGTAATGAGCAATGAGGCGTCAAATCACAAAGTTGCACCTTTCCAGCAGTTAAGTTGGAGGGACGAAGCAACCATCATTTCACTCGGTGCGGAATCCGCTTCTCCCTCATATTCTTCAACTTAACCACGTGTTGCTTCTGCCGTTGTTCTGCCTCATGTGGGACGTGGATCGACTTGGTAAAGCACTGACACATGGGACCGCATGTTAGCAAAACCGCCAGGACAACGTCCTCCGAAAATAAGAAGCCTAATCCTAGACTTACAAAGGGCTACGTAGCTGCTATGTATACTTTGTATCTAATCTATATATGCCCCCCTGATTTTCACGTGGGGTGGGCCTAATCCTCTCGTTTAATCCAATCAAATAGTCCCACATCACATTAGTTCGTAACTTTACGTAAACCATTACGTGGATGTAGCATTGCTCAAATAAGAAACCTCCCCCACCATCCGTGCGGCAAAATCACATCCTTTTTACTAATCTTGATTCTATAATTTTTTAGATCAATATAATTGAGATTTGTATAGATAGCACACAGGAGCAAAACCAAGTGGTATGGTTAAGGGCATCCACAATGTGTAGCCAAATGTGAAAATAGCTTTTGGCATCGTGGGAACCATTGTGGACGGTGTTGCCAAAGCCAAAAAGATGGAACCGAAGCTCCCTAATTGATTGATTGAAGGAATAGAAAAATGCAACGTCTCTCCTCTTTCTCCCATGCTTGGACGCATGTAGTACAGTATAGAGCACAGAGTCTACTCCCCTGTCCCTTCTATCACAAATCACAAAGCAGTGAGGCGTCAAATCACAAAAGCACGGACGAAGCAACCATCATTTCAATCTTCGCTGACTCCGCTTCTCCATCGTCTTCTTCGAGAAACCATCTCACCGCACTAGTACTCCTAGAGTACTAGTAAAGGATTTCCTGGATGCAAATAATGTTGTCTCAGCTTGCAGGCGGTTGTCTCGGCTTGCAGGGGGCACTTGCGAACGACTTACCGTGGTCTCCCTCAATGGTGTTCTCCGTCGAACGCACTTCGCCAAACCACAAAAAAAGATATCGTCGACGTCACCGCAATGGGGAAGGAAGTCAAATATAGTTACTACCTCCATTTTTTGTACACAAGGCCATTATATCAAAATTACAATTTGCAAAGGGCCACTAACACTAATCGAGGCAAAATTGATGGGGTTAGCAACCAAGGACATTAATATCCCCTGCATGCATGCGGAAATGAGAAGGTTGGTTTGCATGGCGCTGCATTAATCAAGCGATAAGGAGTGAGATGGTTAGCTCTTTGGTCTTTGGAGAAAAAAATACGCATTAATTGACACGTGAAACGAGGATTTGTATCGATTAAATCCCGTGAAGGAAAACCCGACCTTTTTTTAACACTAGTACTCCTAGTACGTACGTACTTATCCTGTTTGGGTCTAGGCCTTGCATT
Source organism: Triticum aestivum (assembly GCF_018294505.1). Taxonomy (NCBI): domain Eukaryota; kingdom Viridiplantae; phylum Streptophyta; class Magnoliopsida; order Poales; family Poaceae; genus Triticum; species Triticum aestivum. The sequence goes on from NC_057812.1 coordinate 533,570,562, forward strand.
GCCAAACTTCATCACACATTTTGGCCAAGCTTGCCTAAAGTTTTCAAAATGAGAGGGAGGTACACTTGCGCACGACTGTCGCGGTCGCACCACACCCTCACACGGTCGCTCCTGGACGCCATGGTCGCACCGCACCCTCACACAGTCGCTCCTGCATGCCGCAAACCCAACCAAGGGAATGCACCCTCACTGACACGTGCCATCGCATGTGAACAAACCAAACTCAGCCATCCTAACGCTGACACATAATTTTCGTTCATAGATTATGTTTATCCAACCGCATGTTGGGGAGTATCCGTACGGCCCGTGCGGTGGTCTATTGGGGAAGAAGAAGGGGTGAGGAAGAAGGAAAGAAGGGTTAGGAGACTTAGGATATTCATCCAACTGCCTGAAATGATAGACTGACCCAAGTCAGGCGACTTGCATAACAAATATATGTTTTTACACAGCAAAAGATCCATAAAAACAACAACATAAAGAAAAACTATCACTGCTCGCGGAAAGAGACGGCCTCGTCGTCTTTGGCTGCCGGCGCGAACCAGCCATCACTGCCGACGTGTGTCTCCGCACCATGGTTGTCCTCGGCCTCCAGCTACTCGTTCAAGCGGAGCGTCGGGCGCTCTGCACGGACGAGAGCACAGCCCGGTTCAAGTCAAGGACGTCCGGTTCTGCCTGCAGGAGGGCCTCGATGGCAGCAGCATCCGCGCGCTCCGCGTCGAGTCGAGCCTTCGCCGCCCGGTTCAAGTCCAGGACGTCCGGTTCCGCCTGCAGGAGGGTATCGATGAGAACAGCATCAGCGCGCTCTGCATCGAGTCGAGCCTCTGCCGCCCGGTTCAAGTCCAGGATGTCTGGTTCCGCCTACAGGAGGGCCTCGATGGCAGCGGCATCCGCGCGCTCCACCTCAAGTTGAGCCTCCGCCGCCCGATTCACATCCACCACATCCGGTTCCGCCTGCAGGAGAGCCTGGATGGCAGCGGCATGCACGCGCTCCACGTCGAGTTGAGCCTCTGCCTCCCGGGCCTCCTTTAATATTACCATGTTGAACCGCTGGTCCGCCTGCACCATGGGGGACTCGGACGCCGGCACGAAGTCGACGTCCATCGTCTCATACCCATCGGGGGCCTTCTGCGCCGCGACCTCCGCCATGAACATTGGATCGGCTTCCTCCTCCTCGTAGCTTGGCTCCAAAGAACTCGGGGATTGGCCCGCTGCAAAGCGAGCTTGGGAATGGAGGTCTGTGGCACCGACTACCGCCACGATTTCTGTGCGGCACTCCGGCGTCAGCATCTTGTAGTAAGTGATCTTGCAGCGCACCATGGCTTTCCGGCAAACTAGGGGACGCTTGATGCGGGCCAGGGGATCAAAATGCGGGGGAATGGGCTGGAGATTTGGTGTGGTTTTAGGGCAGTGGCTGGCGTAGGATGAGTAGCGAAGGTTCTGGTGTGAATAGTGGTTCCGGTGACGACCGGTCAATCGGTTTTGACTGTACATCGCTCTTGTCGCGTTCGCATTGCAGCCCGGCATGCTGGACCCTCCACGTCGCTCACCTAATATAACACGCTTTGTCTTGCGTTTTCGCTCGCTTGTGGGACCGCAGTTGAGAGCAAACCGACGTCCCTCCCCCTCCCCCGCCTGCGTTATTTATTATACCACCACTCCCTCCATTTTATGCGGAGTAAATAAAAACAGAGGGAGTATACTACGGATGAGGATCCCCTGACGTGGCTGAACCCATTGAGTAACTGACATGCGGGGCCTAGCAAGCATGGGGTCTGCCAGTAAGTGACCGAAAGGGAGGGTAAGGCAGGGATACCTACGTCAGAGGATCCACTTCCACTATACTACTTTGACCAAATGTTAGAGTAATAATATATGACATGCATCTTACACAAATGTTAGAGTAATAATATATGACATGCAACTTACACAAAGCATACAGGGTCTAATGCGTTTTTCGAGGCTAACTTTGACCAAATGTTAGAGTAATAATATATGACATGCAACTTACACAAAGCATACGGTCAAATTCGTATGTGAAAGGAGTTTCCAATGATATAATTTTCACATTATACATCTCATGTACTATTAATCTTGTCAATAGTCAAATTGGAAACCATCTCGAGTACAAATCTAGGAATACGTACGAATCTAACAATATTGATTGGGTGTTGTTGAATGTTGATACCTTTTTGATCAAATAAACAATAAGTTGTCTCGCTTGGCCTACATAGTGAAAGGCCTAATGCGTAACACGGAGCACTGACGCTCGAATATGGCAGGGAAAACAGGGAAACCGACATGTGGGGCACACCCGTCGGGACGACATAGCGTAGACTAGTCCAATGGAGGAGCTGGCCCACGACCTCCTCGCCACCGACAACCGTCCATGTGGGTCGTTGGGGCCAACAACGGGGCGCAGCTCCAGCACCGCCTCTGGACACGGCGACCGCGGTAAGCGACACGCTCATATCGTCGCTAGACACGGTCAGTTTTAGTGTGCCGAGGGTGGCGTTAGTGCTGTGGCACGACCAACGATATGTTTGGTTTGTGCCCAAGGTTGCCCCATCAAAGCATTGGGTAGCCAAAATTTTGGTTGAGGTATTGGTTGCCCATGATTTGGCCAACATTAGCAAGAAAAATGAACTAGAGTTGGCTAGAGTTCATTGGCATGCCAAAGAAATGGCAACCATCCAAACAAAGACCAATCTTTGGGTCATAACCAAAATTTTGGTTGAGGTATTGGTTGCCCATGATTTGGCCGACATTGGCAAGAAAAATGAACTACAGTTGGCTAGAGTTCATTGGCATGCCAAAAAATGGCAACCATCCAAACAAAGACCAATCTTTGCGTCATGACCAAAATTTTGGTAAGGTGCACTTTGGCCACAATCCAAACACACCCCAACACCCGGCTCGTCGAGGATGCACGGGGCGCCGCGTCGCGTCCGCGGGGTGGTGTAGCGCGGCCAACTGCATCCTCTGGACCTGAGACCATGCCGGGTTGTCTTGCTTTTTCAATGACATGCGGGGATCGCATGTGAGCAAAGGGAATCTCCAACGTTGCCACGACCGCAGCTGACTACCCTGGCACACCAAAACCCTCGCCCCTCGCACTGTCGCGCGGTGCGTTCCCAGCCGGCGCCAGCTACCCGCATTCATGCCATCCGTTCATATGTCGTTGTTAAGAGGCTCGGTGCCTGAGGAACCAACTCCGGCGACTTAATGACGCACCCGGACGCTTGGCCTCACCATAATGCGCTACTTAAAGCGGCAACTCCCAGCTAACCTCCACACCATAGCGCATCATCCTCCTACCTGGCACCACATCCGCCATGACCACAAGTGCGAATGCTCTACGGGAGAGCTTGTCTTCGGGGATGAAGCTCGAGGTCGCCGCCCTTGCTCAAGTTGCCTCTCGCGACGCAATAGCGGTGTTGCCGGAGGCGGACGCGACCGCACAAGCGGTGGCCATGCTGGCGGCCGATGATGGGAGCACCGTCAGCCACTCGTCCTACTTGCCGCCGTCCAACGTCCGGCACCGCCGAGGTCGGGGACTCCTCTGAGGATGAGTAGGGCATGGGAGGCGGCAGGGCATGGTGTGCCAACTGGCCGGTCCGTATCCCGTGTTCTACTCTTCCTCGCCGGAGACCGCACCTTCACTTCACGGGTCTTGAACCCCGCCCCCGTACATAGAGATCACGGATGGAGGACGTCGGTCACCACCGTAGAATAGGTTTAGGGTCGGGTTTCTTTTATTTTTCTGTCCTATAAAAGTGCAAAATGTAATGAAAATCTGTCGTGTTTGCATTAATCTCGGCCGGTGTATATGAACTTTCACAATAATATACATATTGTAGGATTATTAGCAAGATGCCCGTGCGTTGCACGGAAGATCAAGATCTTGTGGGAGAAAAGGATGAATGAGGGAAAGCCTTATCTGCAAATGTGAAGAGGAGTGCGGGTAAATTGTCATAGTTTCCTTCCTATCCGTTAGATATAGATCGGACGGCCTATATTGCAGGATGACAGGCATACCATCATCACCAACTCTACTTTTTATTGAACCGAGACAAATCTAACATGCGAAGTAAAATAAACACATAGGGTCTGTACATACACAAATTATCTTAGGCACTCCAATAGTACGTCCACTACACATTCACGCATTTCACATCTTTCTACATCTATGGGAACCTACGAAAGGGTTAACGTAAATTGCCTCTCTCTCTCCTCCCCTGATTTTCATGGTGGTGGGCCCCTCCCTCCCCCAATCTACAATCAACAGTTCACACGTTTCACATTACGTTAATTATGTAACTGGGATTACGTAGGTGTAGCATTACTCGTCCTAAAAAACCCAACTAAGCCAACCTCCCAGCATATCGCGCGGGAAAAGACCCGGCCGCACCGTTTTAGTCGGGATTACCGGATTACTAGTAGTAGTATCGATGGATCGCGTGAAGCAACAAAAATTTTTTGAGGGGGCGAAGCACCTAGTTTAAAATGAAAAAAGGCGGTACACTCATAGCACTCCTGTCGCAGTCGCATTGCACCCCACACATGTTCGGTCCTGCACACGGCTCACACAAACGGAACGCGCTTCGGCTTGCCTCTTCACTGACACGTGGGACTGCACTTGGAGAAACCGACCATGCGCCAAACTCCCCCCGCCCACCACACGAAAATCCTCCCGCCACACCCAAAAATCCCCCCAAATCCGATTCAACCGCCCTTCGGCCAACTAGCCAATAATATTCCCCAAACTCCCTCTCCCCTGTCCCCCTCCACTCCATTCGCTCCGCTAAAGCCGCCCTCCCCGCCGTGCTGATACGTCGGTGCCGCGGTTCGGCGATCCTCTCGCTCCCACAGTACGCTCTCATAGACTGCCGTCCTCTAAACGCGCCGCCACCTATGGCTACGTTCTTGTGGAGGCACACGGCAGTCGGTGCCACCACCGCTGGCGACGTTCGTGTGGAGACGCATGGCAGTCAGCTTCTCCCACGGTACGCGCATTCTAGACTGAGGCCATGTTCATGTCGGTGTAGCATTGAATGTTAGCTGATAGAAGCTGTTAATCTCACTGTTTGCCGAAGTAGTTTGCTGTCAATATGCTCTGCTTAAGAAGCTTCCTTGCCCTGTTCTGCACTCAATCTGCTTAGCTGAGATGGCATGCCAAGGCCGATTAGTTGCTAAAATATCCTTCCATATATTTATTGTGACGTAGATTGCCATGGTCTAGTAGCCAATCAGTTAGGTGAAATAGCTCTACACCGTTTTATACTCGATCTTTGTTGCTGCGATGGCCTTCGATAGTTTGATGGCTGTGTGCTCGGCCTCATTGACTGCTGAAACAGCCTGCCATAATTTGGCACTCAAATCTGTTTGCTGAATTAGCTTTACATATATTTCGTTACTTAGATCTGCTCTTCCAAATATCTTGCCATAGCTTTAGACATTGACCTAGGTACTTTTTTCTGGACTTCAAAAAAAGCATATATGTTTTTCCTGTAATATCTAGTAGAAGAACTAATTTGTATGTCTAACAAATGGACAGGACTTGGATAACTTCTGCTCGAAGATTCTCCACTGCATATGTCAAGGGGGTTGAAAACTTCATGAACTTTATCAGAGCTGAGTATGGTGGTCCGAAATTAGATGTGCTCTGCCCGTGTAGCAGTTGTATGAATTCAGTTACAAGACCCCAGTCAACTTTGCAAAATCATCTACACTTGTATGGGATGTCGGTCACATATACTAGGTGGGTTCATCATGGTGAAGCTGTGAACGTCAATGTTATTGACTACGTGGAAGCAGCAGATCACCATCTTGATCTGCCTGATGCTTAGGTGGAAGATAAGGAGGAGGAGGAGGTGGTGGTGGTAGATCCAGTGAGTTTGACCAACATTGAAACAATGCTACGAAATGCTCGTGCATTCCGTGAACTTTCACCTGCAGAAGAAAAATGGTGGGCCCGCATGTTGGAACAATGCAACGTTGCTGTCACCCCAGGAAATAAGCTGTCAGTATTCTCAGCTATGGTCACCTTTCTTCAGGTGAAGACATCTGAGCGGATGACCAACAAATCATTCGATGCGACGTTGGCTGCTTTCCGCAAATCTTTCCCAGATGCGTCTGAGCTGCCACACACCTACAGTAAAATGAAGAATTTCCTTTGTGCAGTTGGAATTGGATATGATATGATCCATGTTTGTAAGAATAATTGCATTCTGTTCCGGAAGGATTATGCCAACTTAAGTGAATGCCTGAAATGCAAATCATCAAGATGGAAAGATGGCGATGCTGTGAAGAGGATTCCTCATAATGTTCTGAGACATTTTCCAATTACACCAAGATTGCAGAGGTTGTTTCATGATGCTGAAACAAGAGAGGATGTACTGTGGCATTCTAGGAACCAGGAGTACAGAGATCAGAGTGTAATGAGCCATCCATCTCATGGTAGTGAGTAGAAAAGCTTCAATTATAAACACAAAGAGTTTGCTGCTGACCCGAGAAAGATTAGACTTGGCTTAGCTTCAGATGGATTTAACCCATTTGGCCACGAGAGCGCCACATATAGCATGTGGCCAGTGCTTGTTATCCCTTACAACATGCCTCCAAATGTCTGCACCAAAGAATCAAACTACATGATGGCCTTGCTCATCCCAGGTCCAAAAAGTCCTGGAAAGGATTTTGATTTGTTCATGGAGCCTCTTGTGGAGGAACTTCAACAGCTATGGAAGGGTGTTCTCACTCGAGACCTATATAGCAGCCCACCAGCTGATTTCTTTCTGCGTGCTGTTATAATTTGGTGCATCCATGATTATCCGGCTTTGGGCACTATGTCAGGGCGAACGACACATGGTTACAATGCATGTGTTCGCTGTGACAGGAATCCACTGTCATACACAATACTTAGCAAGATCTGTTACATTGGACACCACCGTTTCCTTGCCAAGGACAAGCCGCATCCTAGAAAATACCAAAGACATGTGTTTAATGCAAAGCATGAAAACCGTGATGCGCCAAAGAGGCTCACCGCCGATGAGTTGCAAGTGGAATTAGAGAAGGTCAGGCATATTACACCAGGAAACCATCCTGGTAATGGTAGTGGGAAAAGGAAGCGTGGCAGGGTAGAAGAGAGATTATTGTTTACCCGCAGGTCCACTTTGTGGGACTTGGAGTATTGGAAAGATTTGGATCTGCGGCATAATCTTGATGTGATGCACATCGAGAAAAATATATGTGATAGATTTATCGGCACACTTCTTAATATTGAAGGCAAGACGAAAGATACCTTAAAATCTAGGATTGATTTGACACACCTGGGTATCAGAAAGGATTTGCAGGTGCAAGATGAAGGTAAACCACGGGATATGGCACCAGCTGTGTACGTCTTGGACAAGGTAAAAAGAAAAGAATTCTGCGAGGTCCTGTCACGTGTGAGATTCCCACATGGATTTGCTTCCAACCCTGAAAGGAGAGTCAGTGCAGATGGAAACAAGGTATAAGGGTTGAAAACTCATGACTGCCACGTCCTACTTCAAAGGGTTTTACCTGTTATCCTTAGAGGATTGGGCTGCCCTGACTTATACAGAGCAGTTGCAGAGTTGGGACAATTCTTCAGGGAACTCTACAGTAGGAATATCAGGATAGATGCTTTGGAGCGTCTTAGAGACAAGATACCAACTATCCTATGCGACCTTGAGAAGATATATCCTCCAGCCTTCTTTGATGTGATGGTGCATTTGGTTGTTCATCTACCTGATGAGGCACTACTTAGAGGTCCAGTACAGTATGGCTGGATGTACCCTATTGAAAGGCGGCTAGGCACTTTCAAGGGCTATGTTAGGAATAGAGCTAGACCCGAGGGTTCCATTGCAGAGGCCTACATTGCTACAGAAGCATTGACATTCTGCTCAAAATACATTGAAACAACTGATTAGCTTAGCAAAGAGGTGGGTGAAGACAATCCCGGGCTCAATGTTTTTGATTATTCTATTCGAGTTACAGGGAAGAGTCGACAAGAGGACAAACCTAAAGATTTGGACAAAATGGTTTGGTATGTGTTGAATAACTGTCCTGAGATACTACCTTATATCAAGTAAGTGCGGTACTGCAGCTTATACATCATAATCTACTAAACTTGCAGCGCATTCTTATATATTTAGATGTTTGACGCGATCACTATTGTTGTGCAACATCTACAAATTAAAGAGGAGTTACTGCCACAAAATCCAAGAAACATTGACAAACTGGTTATGGCAGGATTTGCGAAATGGTTCAAGAACCATGTAAGCTTTTGAAGTGCACTGTCAGTTTTTTTAATATATTGAGTACATAAGATGATTAGCTTGTCTATTTTCTAACCATAGGTTAAGAAGATGCGGGAGGATGGGCAGGCAGTTGATGATGCCCTTTACTCACTAGCAATGGGTCCTGATACTCGGGTAAGACATTATGAATCTTGTGTTGTTGGAGATGTGCGCTACAACACCCTTGCACGAGACGAAGGCAGGAAGACACAAAATAGTGCCATCATGAGCACAGATACGTATGACAAAGAGACAACTGAAATGTATGCTAACATAACAGACATAGTTTAGGTGTAGTATATCTCCAGTTTCGAGGATCATCGGTGTGTGGTTTTGTTGTGCTATCGTTGGTATAACCTGTTTTCCAGGATCGCAAAACCCAGAGCTGATGATTATTTCAAATCCATCAATGCCAAGGCGGCGTACCAGACCAACGAGCCTTTTATTTTGGCAAATCAAGCAACACAGATATTTTTCTTGGAAGACACATTTTCTCGTAGCAATTACTGGAGAGTATTGCAAAGGTTTGAGCAGAGGAATTCGTTTAATGAAGTTGCACAACAAGATGATGCTTACACTGCTCCTGATGTACAAGATAACACAGATGTTCCTAATATCTTTGAGAACCATCACGTCAATGATCCTGACGAAAAGATTGCCTGTCGTGCTGTGGACATACAAGAGTTGATCAAGAAGAAGCCAACATTCGAGGACGCTGAGGACGAAGAAGAAGATGACACCATGGGGAATTACGATTCAGACTAATGCACATGGCGAAATGTTGACGCGGCTGCTGCGGATGCTGATTACATTGCTTTTGTCGTATTTTCCTATCAGAAGACGTTTTTTATCTACTATGTGAAATTGTGTTTGCTATGACAACTGAAACCTGATGAACATGTTGTTTAGTATTTTGTTGTGAGAACATCACTTGTGATGTATGCTGATTTGTGTTTGGTGATTGTATGACAACTAAAACATGATGACATTGTTGTTTAGTTGTACTCATATTTGGCTGTGAAACTTGAATTTGATGGCATAGTTTGCTGTTGGACTGCAATTTGCTCGACGTCTTCGAATGAGAACAAAGCTGACCCTACAGGGCCTCTGCTATTTATTTATTTATTTGAGCAAAAGGGGATACCCCCTGATTTCCATTAATAGAAATCATTAGATGTTCACAACACTACGCCAGCCTGCTACACAGGTTTCATTCATTACTACTTTCAGCAAAGTGCTCATGTTGTAGCCACTGAATACATCACGAGTGCTACATACACTGCAAATAAAGAGACAATCATCCTACAGAGCACATCGATTTTGCCCATTATCTTCACAAGCTCTTTCATCTCCTCATTTCTGTCAAGGTCGTTCAGCAGCTGTTGCTTGGACATGATCAGAGGAACTGCATCTTTAACCTTCTGCTCTGCATCTTCCTCTTCTGTCGTTCCTTCAGTTACTTGTCCAACACCCCAACCTGCTGGTATTGGGATTCCTCGGCTAACCAAATAATCAGCGTAGTTGCATTCCCCCACATCAGCAACTTCCTAGAAATACAAATCACACGAATCTTCCCTTTTCTGCATGAATCAAATTGAAAGATCATCAACCAAACTATTAAAAAATCAGCAGCTAAAAGCAGCAGAACAACACTTAAACATATTATTACCCCATGATTCGGGCATTTGTAGAAGACTCGGCCAGGGTTGCGGATTGTGGTTGAGACGTGACGGATGACTCTGTGTGATTTGCAGCAGTGGCACCATACCAATGGCAGTGGGTTGCGATGAGCAATCGGCTGCGGTGCGTGTGCCGGCGGGGGTGTGATGAGACCCACAAGCGATGGTACGGGTGGCGACTTGGCGCATATCTAGTTGTTGCCTGCTGAAGAGCAAGTGGACGAGCAGCCAGCGGACATGGTTGCTGCGGCCAGAGCTTCTGATGCTAGGCAGAGTAAGTAGAGAAGAGGAGAAGCGAATGTTGGATATGTCAGTTTCATTACTTTCAGAGTAGCATAGCACCATATATAGTCATAGTCTAGATTTGGATTCGAACCAGCTACATGAGCACGTCTTTCTTTTTTCTGAAACTCGGCAACGTCTCTTTACTGGTACACTAGCTTGTTCTGTACGCCTTCCCCAGTCTTTGATTTTCTTTCCCTTTTTTTGCAAGGAAGGAAGGAGGACAAAATTGAAAGTTCCTGGGACTCGAACCCAAGACCTCTCAGTTGAAAACCAAGGGTGCTAGTCACTTATGTGGCGAACGTTCCCTATGAGGAGGACGGTAGACGAACGCATTTTCCTTGCAGTTTTCTTCCTATATATAAAAAATTATGCTATTTGGTGTCCGCTTAGTCAACAAATGATTGTGCCAACCTTGACCGTTGGATTGACATTCAACGTCTGTCGCGTTTCTTTTGTCTCTTCTTCCTCGAGCCGCCAAAGCCAGACCAGCGCCGGCGGGACCGCCTGCTCCCGCCTCCCACGGCTGGCTGTGATCTACCCCGACTCCTGTTTGTTCCCGTCCGAGGCCTCACCATCGTCCTCCACCTTGGTTCGCTCGCCGCGGTGCCACCCTCCGGTGTTGTCAACATGGTCAACAACCGAGAGGAATAAGGAGATGACTGTACATGGTGAGGATGACAGTAGGGACCCAACAGCGCACGCAGTAATTTTGTTTTTTCGGGACGGAGAAGGGTATCAACTGGGTTGTGCAGGACCCGTGGCCCGTCTATCCCAGGCTTTTATTTCATATGTTTAGCACATGACCAGCCCAGTTTGTTTTTTTCCTTTCCGAAAATGGCTAGCCAGCTATTTTGTTTTTTGCAGAATAACCAACGTAGGCCTACTTGCTTTTCTACGCCCTGCTGGGCCGAAAATCTTTCAAGACGAGGAGGGATGCATTTTGCCCAGAAAATGGGCTATAAGTAATAAGAAATGGACTATAGTAATAATAAATGGGCTCTAAAATGAAAAAAATACTGCAAACATGCAATTAGTTCCAAAATATTGTTTTCTTTCAGATTTTGATATTTTAAATTTCATTGTTTTTGTGCGGGTAAAATTTCATTGAATTTAAATTAAGGTATGTTTAGATTTAAAATTAATTTGAATCTGGCTAGAAATTTCAGGCTGTATGCTGTTTGGGACTGATTTGGAGGCTGACTTGTGGGTCTACTAGGTTGACGTGTACTTTGGCTTTGTCAACTTAGTCCACAAACGATTCTAACAGCAGTGACCATTGGATGTTAATCCAACGGCCGTGCTGCTTCTTCAATATCTGATCTTCTTGCTCTAGCCGCCCAAACCAGCTCCGGTGGGACTGCCTGCTCCCGCCTCCCGTGGCTGGCTGTGCTGCCGCACAGGCCGCACCGCCCCACCCTACTTCATTGCTGGCCAGGCCATTCCTCTACTCACCCACACCTCCTGTTATTTTCCAGCGATGGCAGCCGGACCAGTAAACCCTCGTACTCCCCACCACGTGGGCAACCATTGCCGAGTCTTCCCCGGCTCCGTGTCGTTCCCTTCCTAGGCCTCGCCGTCGTCCACCGCCATGGTGCTCTCGACACGGCCTGGTCAACATGGTCAACGAACGACATCCATCGGCCGTGGACTATACACACAAAATAATGATCCCTCCACCTGACAGATGGGACCCACCGGAAGGGCCTCTGTATTTTGCGAAAAAATGTTCCCCCGTTGACATGTCGGACCCACCAGCTATATCTTTGCACGCAAGGAAGTGCCTCCTTATTATGCACAAAAAATGAATACCCCCTGCTAGCTGGGACCCACCATAATGGGAGGATGACTTGTGGGCCAACTAAGTTGATGGGGATGGATGGCTTTGTCAACTTAGTCAATATGAACGATTCTAACTCCAGTGACCATACGATGTCCATCCAACGGCCATAGTGCTTCTTCAACCTCTGGTCTTCTTGCTCCAGCCGCCCAAAGCAGCGCCGGTCGTGTCGCATGCTCCTGCCTCCTGTCGCCGGTTGTGTTGCCACAGAGGCCTCACCGCCCCCTACTATTCCCACTGCTTGCCAGGCCCTGCGGCGATGACAGCCTCACACCGCAGCCGAACCAGTGAACCCTCGTACTCCTCTCCGCGCGGGCTTGCACTGCCGCGTCTTCCCCGGCTCCGTATCATCCCCTTCCAAGGCCTCACCTTCGTCCACCGCCGTGGTGCTCTCCGCGTGGCGTGGTCAACATGGTCAAGGAACGACTTCCATCGGAAGAGTACTGTACGTGGAGAGGCTGGCAGTTGGGTCCGCGGCCACAGCCCAGTTTTTTTGTGATTTGCCAAGTAAGTCGCTTTGTCAGGCCTGTTGGGCCGCAAATCTTTCAAGACGAGGAGAGCTTTCATTCGGATGGCCGAGAAAATGGCCCATTAGTAATGAGAAATGGGTTGTACATTTTTAAAACACATCAAACCGGCAATTAGTTTCAAATATCTTTTTTTATTTCAAGATTTTAAATTACATTAATTTTTATGTGTGGAGAATTTGTTGGATTTTATATTGATATACATTTATTTTTAAAATCAGTTTGAATGTGAGTCAAAGTTTCGGGATTAAAAACAGTTCGGACCGCACTGAAATATGCAAAATTTCATATAATTTTTTAACCGTGGCGACAATATGGGCTGTAATGCTAACAAAAAGAATATGGGCTCCAAAAAAATCCTTAAAAATTAGCAAATGGGCTGTAAATTATTAGAAATAATGACAGATGGGTTGTATGCTGTTTTCCACAGATTTGAGGCTTTCCTAAAAAAAGGTTGACGCACAAGAATTGACTGTTGGATGTCCATCCAATGGCCGTCGTGCTTCTTCAATCTCTGCTCTTCCTGCTCCAGCCGCTCAAACAAGCACCGGCGGGACTGCCTGCTCCCTCCTCCCCGCGGCCGGCTGTGCTGTCACGCAGGCCTCATCGCCCCATCGTACTCCCATCGCTGGCCTAGCCATCCCTCTACTCACCCACACCTGCTGTTATTCTCCGGCGACGGCAGACGAACCAGTAAACCCTCGTAAAGTCGTTGACGATATCTTGGACTAGGGGATACTCATCACGTCGTCTCCCGATCAGTTGGATTGGGTCGAGGACCCCCATGGCCGTATACTCATGGGCCAGTTCGGACAGCTGCCGCATACAAGAAAGATTCCACAAGACTTGGTGATCAAGACAAGGACTCCTCCCCCACCGGCGTATTTGTCTAGGACTCTTGTTATTCTAGGCCTCTGGTGCATTATATAAACCAGGGCCAGGCTAGTCGATAGATATATACATAGAATCATACCATAGGCTAGCTTCTAGGGTTTAGCCTCTCTGATCTCATGGTAGATCTACTCTTGTAATACTCATATCATCAAGAACAATCAAGCAGGACGTAGGGTTTTACCTCTATCAAGAGGGCCCGAACCTGGGTAAAACATCGTGTCCCCTGCCTTCTGTTACCATCGATCCTAGATACATAGTTCGGGACCCCCTACCTGAGATCCACCGGTTTTGACACTGACATTGGTGCTTTCATTGAGAGTTCCACTGTGTGATCGGCAAAAGGATCAATGGCTCACCCGCAGGTCAACTGCGATGCCGGCATCTTCATCGCCGGTTCGACTGGTCACCTTGGCTCGACCGAGGACCATGCTCCATCTCTGATCATCATGTTCGGACGGGGGCCTTCTTCAACATCAACTCCGATCTCTATCATGGTCATAGAGGAGTCATCCATGGAGCTCGAGGGCTCAACGTCAACATTTCCCACGGGCGACTGTGCTATGTTTATGGACATCGAACTTGTATTTGCCGTCACCACCTCCTCGAGCGTCAGTTTGACGATTGCTTCGGTGGAATAGTGCGGAATTACGTCTACAACAGCCATGCAAAATTTCGTCGAGTTCCGATGGATGAATCTCGAACAATCTATGATATACCGGAGCCCTATCAAATCTGGACGGGAATCTGGACGAGTTTAGGGCATGGTCTCCAGATCCTAGCTTGGAGGTCCTTTGGAAGATCCAACCATTCATCTACTGCGGAATTCCCATATCTACCAACCCTCCAAATTTCAGCTTGATCCGACGGTTCAAACTCCGGCAACCTTTCGATAAGTGGACCAATTTTCGGACCCGTTTTCTGCGCGAATACGGATCCGACTCGAATTCATGTTTCTTTATGAACGTGATATTGGACAACCTTTTTAGAGGTATTCTCTTCTAGGGTATTGTGCGTCATTTTTAAACACGTGCCCATAAATTTTTATGCCTCCCCTGAGGTCATCTTCATCATCATGCTGGTGTCAAACCAGTCCGACAATATTGCTCCAAGGCTACCGACCTGCGCTAGACACGTCAAGCCGAGCTCAACTTTTTTGGATCATCATCTCGGCAAGCCGAACAAGAGTCCGGCATCGCGAAGGATAAATTATCACCAATATCGCCGCCCCACAGATTACACGGAGCGGGCATACCGGCATTGCCGCACGGTCACTTCATCAAGCTGGCATCGACCACGTCACGACCTGCATCGGCAGGGCCGCACTATTGCTTCTTCAAGCTGGTGTCCATCACGCCGACCTACTTCGACTCATCGGCTGACATCGAGGCTTCGACATCTCTGCTGGACTGGGGGTTTCGCCATCTTTTCATCAACCTACTCCGAAGACTTCAGCATCACTAGCCGACCAGCTCCGTCACGTTAGCTCGGCCAAGGGCTTTGCCTCAGCGAGCCAACCTTTGCCAGCATCGCCATACCGTCGCTTTATCGCCCATCAGGCAATGGGTGTGCGGATCGAGTCCCAATTTTCAGAATCACCTTTCTTCGGATTGCTACAACAAATAAACCAGGTGCTATTAATACTAGTATTTTTTGCTTGTCCGGGTTCATTTTTCCTAAGGAATTATTACTCTGGTTTGTTCATCATATGTACACATGTCTATCAAATGATGGCCGCATTAACGACGGTCGCATGGTGGTTCGGTCAATTTCCGTACATGGTCCGGCGAACGCCGCATCCGGAACTCGGACCGACCCGTGAATTCAGGCTTTGCCACGCCTTTACCGCATCACGCCGGTGCCCTGCATCGACATTGACTTCGGCGCTAGGCCATATTTATTTTATTATTCACTTTGCATAAATTATTTACTAGCACACATATGCCCGTGCGTTACAACAGGAGATAAAATAGTATGCATTTAAAGTCAGTGACAATTATATGTGCAAGCAAAATCTTATGTTCACACGAAAAAAGAACGTTTAGCTTGTCGGTTTCGCCGCATGTGAAAGAATCAATCCGCTATTTTTCCATTTATCAATCGAGGGCATTTAAGAGTTTTGTTACGTCATCGTACGTCAGATAAGGCCCATTAGTTATTCAATCTACTTTTCCTTTCAATCCTTTCGATCAAGGGATTTTAAGGTATGAAGTTTCTAAATATTCTAGGAGACATGAACAATTTTTTAAATCCGGAACAGTTTTTTAAATTATGTACACTTTAAAAAAATATGAAAAAATTACGAAAGGGAACATCTTTTTCAATTCACAAACATTTTATGAATACCAACTTTTTTATAATACTATTAACTTTATTTGACTTTGTGAACACTTATTAAAAACGGGAACATTTTTAATTGTGCAAATTACACTAAAAAGGTATATTTTCCGAATTTGGAGCATTTAAAAAATGTGTATCTTTTATACAAAGCATTATTTTTAATTGTGCAAATTACACTAAAAAGGAATATTTTCCGAATTTGGAGCATTTTTGAAATGCGATTTTCATTTTATAAATCTCGAACAATTGTTAAAAACAACAATTGTTTTTCAAAAAATAGGAAATTTTTTGCAGGTTGTGAATATTTTTTGAAATTGCAACAAATTTTTTGAATTCTTAACATTTTCAAGAAAAATCTGTTTCTTAAGTCTATTTTTTTGAGAATTTTTAACTTAAGAAGTAAATTCCAAAAGAAAAATAAATTTGGAAGGGAAGAAAGAAATAGGGAAAGGAGAATAAAAATAGAAGTAAAACACAGAAACAAAAAAATGGGCCAGCCACTATTGGTTGTCCTGTGCGAAACTCCGACATAAAAATGAACATTATTTTAATTTGTGAACATTTTTAAAAATGGGAACATGTGTTTCATAAGATTTTTATAAATGTGTATCTTTCATACATGAATATCATTTTTGTTGTGAAAATTCAACTAAAGCAATAATTTTTTTTAAAATTGATGCATTTTTTGAAATGCCATTTACTTTTTAGACATGTCAAACATTTTTGATTTTTTTTTGCAAAAATGGGAATTGTTTTGCATGTTCCGAATATTTTACAAAACAACAACAAAATCGGAATTCTGAACATTTTCAAAAAAATGTTTTTTAATTCTGAACTTTTTTGAGAATTTTTTATTTACGAAATAAATGATAAAATAAACATAAAAACGGAAGGGAAAACGAGATAGGTCAATAATAATAATAATAATATAAATAAAACACAGAAACAAAGGAAAATGGGCCAGCCCAATATTGGTTGTCCTGTGCGAAACTCGACTATTTGTCGCCTTGTGCGGGAAATAGTGTTTTGCCAGCTGCAGGGGCAGACAAATAAGTGGGCTGGTTTCGCTGGGCCAGTGCGCGCGGCCCACGTACTAAAATTCTTTTTTTGCAAACAAAGGCATAAAAATTTAGTACCACCTTGGATAGCAAAAAAATTCTTTTCGATGGTGAATGGATGAAAAAATTGGCAAAACGCACCTTACTTTATTAGTAGGTATAGATTATGCAACGATTTTTTTAATAATAATAATAATTATTATTATCTCTGGTTTGCACTATTTTTTGTGCACAGGAAAATGATCCGGGTTGGGCAGTGTCGTCAACTCGGCGTACTGACATACCACGTGACCTTGGCTGTACAGGGGGCTTCATCAGCACTTCATTACCCCATGTCGGGGACTTCGGCATCACTGTGCCAGCCTGCATTGACAGTGCTATGTCACCACTTCTGAGTGCCGAGCTCTTTGCTCCGCCACCTTGGGACTGGCTTGGGGGATGGAACCTTGTCCCGCATCAAGCTCGGACCGCGTCATCAATACCGAACACATTACCCAGCTAAGTTGCCTTCATGCTCGAAGTTTTAAATTTTTTAACTTGTGTTCGGTTTGACCAAGCATTATACTTTTTTGGAAAAAAAAGTTGCTTGTAAAAAATCTCCTTGTCAAAACTTTGTTTGTGACACACAAATTCAAATACCCCGTTTACTTGGGGGCTCCCTTGATGGAGCTTTTCCTTTTGCATATGATTATACTTATACGGCTTCGTTCCTTGTTCATGTATTACGCCACAATATGCACCATATTGACCTAAGCGATTTGCAAGCTGGGTTGCCTGGTTCCTGTGCTTACCCCTACATTCCCGATTGTTTGGCTAGGGAGTAAAGGGAGCACCTCTGTGATTATCACGACCATGTCATCCAAGCTCTGACCTCAGACTGGATGAAGCCGAAAGCTAGCGCTCTTATTATTTTCAATCATGGTCGGCACACAATGGAACTCATGAGTACAAAAATCTATCGCACAAGTCTCATAGTAATAATGAGCACCGAAGAAAGGTATCGGTGGGGATACTATTTTCTTCGAAGATGCTTCTTACACTTCGTTAGTAATATAGCATAAGTTCCCTGAGCGCACTTTGTCTGTTATAGCCATATGGCCTGATTGCCTGGTCATCGGAAACACCGTTGATACTCTCGACAGGCGGAGTACATGACACTTTTCGGCCCTTGGCCGAAGAGGGAGAAGTCGACGGTCGGTTAAGACGCGTTTAAAGTTCGGGTGAACACAAATATGATATAAGTACTTTGGTACATACAATCATTATGCATAAAATTCTTTTACCCAACTCACTTGGGGGCTCTTAAAATTTATATGAGTTGTTTCATAGTTAATGTGTTTTCTTCTTGGTTGTTGCAAAGTCTTTTTCTACCGCTCCTTTTTCGACTCGGGTCTATGGTCAATAGCCGGATAGCCTGTCTTCTCTTTGAAAGCCGCTTGAGTTTAGTTTGCTAAACTGGCCTAATGAGAAGTACTCCGCCTTCGGGATAGGAGGTTGAAGTCGTAGGCTGACCCACTTGAAGTCTTGAGATAGGATGTGTCATGTTAAAGCACGGTAGAAGCACTTTTTTCAAGTCCAATTTTCGGATTGCCACCGAACACTTGATCTAGTTCGGACATTAAACTTTTGAATAAGTTTTTTGGCTTTTCGAGCCTATGGCACTTTTAAACTATTTGTGTGTTTCCAGCATTAGTCTCGTAGTGCAACGCCGGACACCTTTAGGGACCGGCAAAAACATTCTCGAATATTGCTAGATATGCATCGGTTTCGAATTGTGTCTTTGGTCAATAGTTGGGTTGCCCGGCTCCTGTGCTTGCCTCCTACGTTCCGCTTTGTTCGGCTAGGTGTGCAAAGGGAGAACCACTGCGATTGCGCTTCCAGCTCGCATGATCAAGCACGTTAGTGGAGAAAGCCGAAAACTGACTATCACAATAGGCGTAAACTGGTCAGCGATCCGATGACTATGTTAAATGACGGGCCGTTCATAACATTGGCCGAAATGTCTACGGCTTGACCTCGGATGTCGCCGAACAATAACCGGGGGCTCATAGCTAGCTTCCCCAGTTTAAAGCTCCCATGACTAAGCGAAAGTTTTAAAGCCCGCATATCTGATTGCCTCATTTCCGCTAACACAACCGCCTTCGGGCACCGAGACGTTGGCTAAGGGTTGCTTTGTGAAAGTGCTAGTGATCAACTAGAGGGGGGGTGAATAGGAGATTTTTATGAAAGTCTTCAAAACATGGAAGTTTCAAAGACAAACAATAGAAATAAACCTATTACCATGCAGCGGAAGGTAGACTACACTAGGCAAACCATAGTCAAGTATTCAATGAGGTGAAAGCACAATGACTAATAGCAGCTAGGCAGTAAGGATCAGGTAGGAAGATATTGTGAAGCCAATCAGAACATGCAGTCACTCAGTGAAGACAAAAGATAATGCAATCATACAATGACTTCACAAGGACCAACAGTAACTAAAGGGAAGGGAAGGATGAAACCAGTGACTCGTTGAAGACAATGATTTGTTGGGCCAGTTCCAACTGCTGTGACAGTTGTACGTCTGGTTAGGGCGGCTAGGTATTTAAACCTGAGGACACACAGTCCCGGACACCCAGTCCTGAACACGCAGCTCAGGACACCCAGTCCTCACCGTATTCCCCTTGAGCTAAGGTCACACAGACCTCGCCCAATCACTCTGGTAAGTCTTCAAGGTAGACTTCCAAACCTTCATAGACTTCATTCACTGGCGATCCACAATGACTCTTGGATGCTCAGAACGCGACGCCTAACCGGCTGGAGGATTCACAGTCCTCAAGTGTAATAAGTCTTCAGATCACACAGACAGGAAGACTTAAGTGATGCCTAACACTCTTTGGCTCTGGGTGGTTAGGGCTTTATCCTCGCAAGGAATTCTCTCTCAAAGGCTTCAAGGTGGGTTGCTCTCAAACGACAAAAGCCGTGCTTTAACTCTGAGCAGCCAACCGTTTATGGTTGTAGGGGGTGGGCTATATATAGCCACTAGGCAACCCAACCTGATTTGTCTGAAATGACCCTGGGTCACTAAGGAACTGACACGTGTTCCAAGGGTCAGATTTCAAACACACACGGCAACTTTACTTGGGCTACAAGCAAAGCTGACTTATCCAACTCTGGACAAGATTTGCTCTCATAGTCTTCACTCTAAGACATAGGATTTTGGTTAAGCATCACTTCAGTCATTCTGACTGGTTCTCTTGGACCCCACTTAACAGTACGGTGGTTCCTATGACTCAACAAAGAAAAACACAGAACGATGAAACTGCTAAGTCTTCTCGCTCCATAGTCTTCACGCGATGTCTTCTCTTGTCATAGTCTTTAATGTGAATGTCTTCACATACCACCTTTGACTTCAATGTCTTCATACATTTTTAGGGGTCATCTCTGGTAGGAAAACCGAATCAACAAGGGATTTCTACATGTGTTATCCTGCAATTCTCACAAACACATTAGTCCCTCAACTAGGTTTGTCGTCAATACTCCAAAACCAACTAGTGGTGGCGCTAGATGCACTTACAATCTCCCCCTTTTTGGTGATTGATGACAAACTAGTTGAAGTTTTCAACGGGGAATATAATATGTGAAATTGTAAAGGATAGAGAATAGTCTTCATAAGTTGCAAGGGCTCCCCCTGAAGATGTGCATATAAGTAATTTGCTTTTGGAATGCAAATGCACATGGCAGGTTGTACTTGTGGAGATCCTCTTCAACTTATGATGACAATTCATCATGCATGAAAAGCATGTGAAGATAATGACATGCATAATGAAAAATGGACGTCTGCAAAATGATCTAAGTGCAGAATTTATCATCGCACATGCGAATTTATCATCGCATCACAGAATAGCAAATAAGTAGCAGACGACCATCGAGTTTATGTGTTATAACTCAAAGAACTAAATGTATCAAAACGAGAATTGTAAACACTAGGCAAAACATAAAGCAACCGCCCATATGGACCCGCTTAAAGACTATCAAACTCATATGCTTCTCCCCCTTTTGTCAGTAAGGACCAAAAAGGTTTGAAGACATAGAGCATCTACTCGTTCCCATGAGGAGTAGGTGAAGCAGCAAGGTCGTCGGTGTTGTTCGGCGGTGCAGACGAACTCGGGGCAGTGTCGATGCGTGCAGAAGTAGGGGCGGTGAAGTAGCATCATCTTCGTCCCTTGGTCACTCTGGCATTCACAGTTGCCGCGGAGGAAGAGAACTCAGAGTCTTCAAGAGACGGAGTTCGTCACAGCACAGTCCTTCTTGGCAGGTGTGGAGTCAAACTTGAAGCGTTCAGAGAAGCCATCCTCTTGAAGATCATCCTCAGAGCGCATAAGCGTCAGTCCCTTTCCATGTACGCCGACAGGTTTCATGGGCAACAAAGGCATTCTGGTGGCAAGATTGCGAATCCTGTTTACGTCCACCAAGAGGCTTTGCATTTGGCGCTTCAGCCAGTCATGATGCCTATCCTGTTTCTGATGAAGGGCAACCAGAAGCTTTCAATCATTGAGAACACGAGATCGCTTCTTGGGCCGTTGGGCAATAGTGCTTTCAGTGGCTTAAGTGAGGGCACGATGAGGTGCACGTGTAGTACCAGCCAGAGGATAAACACGAGTGACTGCTTCAACTCCTTCAATGTTTTGAGAGAAAGCTTTGATGCTCAGCATTCTGAAGACTAAGAGGCTCCTTGGCAGGCTCTGGATAGATGGCTTCAACGGACATATCAACGTCAGGCAGAAAGATCCGATGATTGCGAGCAGAGGGCTGATATGAGACAGCTGAGTGTAGTTTGATCAGCCGCATTATCCATGGAGCGTAAAACTTCAAGCCAAAAAGATCAGATCCTGATGCAGCAAGTTGGCGGATGAAGAAGTCTTGTGCATTGAAGCATTTGCCGTGAAGAATATAAAAGACCAAAGTCTTCATTGCACCTTCCAGCTTTGCATGTGGAGAATGTCCTTTGATGGGCCAGAGAGTTTGCCTGATAATGTGATAGATAGTGCGTGGCAGATACTCAAGGTCTTCAACAAAGAACTCCTTAGGATATGCAGCATCTGGAGGCAAAGGCTTCATCATGCTAAGCATCTGACTCATGTTCGGTTCAGGCTTCTGAAAGATGCTCTCCATAGCTGCACTGTGAAGCTGACAACCAGGTTCATAAAGATCTCCAGGAGTGGGCAGACCAGTGAGCTCAATGATATCAAAGGCTTTGGCTTCGTGATGAACATTGCCGGTCATCCACTCAAGGACCCAAGTCTTCGGATCTCTGTTGTAGCCACGAATGTGAAGAGTGGCATAGAATTGGAGCAGCAACTCTTCGTTCCAGTGCTCTTGGTCGGTGACGAAAGGCAACAATCCAGACTCTTTGAAGCAATCCAGAGCTTCTTCCAAGCAAGGCAGACCAGTTATGGCTTCAGTGTCAAGACGCATATGAGGGAAAATGCGACCTTGATTGTACAGAATGCATGAGTAATAACTTCGCTGCGGATAGCTCCAGAACCGATCAGAAGATATTCTTTCCCTTGAGTAGGGGTTCTTGGCGCTATTGAAGAAGGTGTTATCTGCTTTGAAGCCGTTGACATTAAAGGATCCGGGTGCTGATGCAGGACCTGGAAACCTGGGCAACCTTGGCATTGGCTTCTGTACCTGAGGCCTGTGCTCAATGTGATAGTCAAACTGAGGACCAGCAGCAGGCGCAGGAACAGGAGCAGTGACACCAATGGCTTCATTGGCTTCTGGCACATTGGTTGGTGCAGGCTCCACATTTGCTTCAGCCATGACTACGTCATTGGCTTCATTTGAGTTGGTGGTGGCAGCCTCAAGATTCTCAACCTCCACTTGATGAGCTAGAGGGTCGGGCATAGACATGTTCACTTCAGGAACAGCTTCTTCTTCATCGGCTGATGCAGCCGGAACATCTTCAGCCATTTTGGCTTCGGATTCAGAGACTGTCACAGTAGGAGTGGCATCTGGAAACACATGACGTGCAACAGATTGGTGATGCACTTCTCCTTCTGGAACGCTCGAAAGAGGGACGTGAGGCCTTGGTCCTTTGCGAAGCCTGCGGAGCGCTGGCGACGCCTGTGGAGATGGAGTTGGCTGGGCCTCAAAGTCTTCTTCTTCTTCTTGCCGGGGTGGTGTGACTTGTTGTTGTGGGTGATCAGCCCATGATGCATCCTGAGCAATTGGCGTCAGAGGACGACCAATGCTGATGAGTTCGCTGTGCGTAAGCACAGGCGATGATACCAAGTTGTGCTCGATCTGAGGAAGAACTACATCATCTTCAACATTGTCAAGGTGACCAATGTCTTCAACAGTGGTGGGATCAGCTGCTGGAATGTCTTCAGCTTCATGAGCCTCTGTGGAAGCAGGCTCATGGACAGTCAGTTGGCGCTCTTGATGTTCAGCTGCAGGGCGAACCATGGAGATAGGTTCAACAACTAAGGGCTCTGTGGGAGCAGCCCGATCCTTCTTGGTCTTACGCTTCTTCTTGGAGGGAGCAGCATCAGAGGCTTCATGATGTTTCCTCTTTCTCGCTTCAGCCTCAGCAGTCCTCATCTTCTTCAGTTCTGAAGCGGTTGACCTGACTTTTAGCTTCGAGCCAGTCATGCTGGCTGGGAAGACAATGCGGATGTGCTTCCTGCCTTGGTGCTTCAGGTTCGCCACAGTTGGGCTTCTTCTTCTTCTTGCAGCCATCCTGGGATCGATGCCAGGACGACCAAGGGCCTTGCGCTTCTCAGCCTCATTGTAGGCTTGCACACACTTGTCAGCCAGGCTCTTCATGCGCTCACGAGAACCGTGAGCTTCTTCACGCTTCTTGAGAAAGGCTTCTTTGAGCTCGTGCAACATGATCTTGAAATTTTTGACCTCTTGCACACTGAGCTTGGCCATGTGCTTCTTGAACTGAGCTTTCTCAAAGTCGATCTTTTGCTTCAGTTCAACGATGCGCTGAGCTAGAGCTAGCTCTGAAGCAATGGCGCCATGGAAGGCGACACTGAGGCCAATTAGAAGTTGCAGATCTTCAAAGCTGAGGTTGGGCATGCCAAACCACTCATCAATGAAGCTATGGATGATTGCTACGTCAAAGAGAGGCAAATCATTGAAGATTTTGCTTCTTCTTTGCTCTTGATTAGTTGCTCAAGAGCGTCATCTGCAAGATCTTCATTGCTGGACAGATCAATGGCGTCGTTGGGCAGAATAGCAGCAGTAGTCAGTTCTTGGCTGGTGTGTTGCAAAGGCATCTTGACTCTCGAGGGCTGGGAAATGTGTGACAAATCTTCAGACTGCACACTGTCTTCAGGAGGTGCAGTAGCCAGTGGCTTCGCCCGTGAGATTTTTGGTGCTGAGGCAGGCATTGAAGCTTTAGGCTTCTTCAGTTTCTGTGGCTTCGGCGGTGCAGGCGCTTCATCAGATTCAGCATCATCTGCAGGCTCATCCACGGCTGTCCCTTGAACCATGATATGAGTGATGAGACCTTCCATGTTGTAGAAGGGCCCAACAAGATTGGGTTCAGCTTCGCGGGTGCCATCGGCACGAGGAGCAGAAGGGCCAGGGTTGAAGTCTAATCCCAATGACTTCTTGTTTTGCTTAGACGAATTCTTGGCAAATTAGAAGTTGCGTTTGAACAGATTGTCATCACGACACCATAGCAATGACGATGGGTGAGCATCCGCAGGATGTGGTCCACGGACCATGCAGGGATAGAAGCCTTATTCAATGGCTTCATCTCTGGACCTGGGTTGAAGATTTCTGTATAGGATGTCTCCCCAAGGTCGCTTGATGGCATTTTTCTCAGCATATTCCTGGGTCACAAACCGATACTTGAACCATTGTTCTGCCCAATATCTTCGAATCCATTGGATTCGGGTCTTGCGCTGATTGTAATCCTCTTCAGGATCTGTCTTGTAAAGCTCTGAGAGGTCATCAGGCAAATCTCTTGGCGTTCCCCCACGACGCTGTCTACCACCCTTCCTTACTGATTTCTCCGCAGCCATGAACTTCAAACTGAATGGATTCAACATGTTCAAAGGTTTCAAAGGCTTTCGCTTGCTGGACAAACAGGAACTGGCTTCGGGAGAATTTATATGATCCTGTAAGAATTCTGCAAATGAATGCAGACTATGAGAACCAAGGGATTCTCCCACAGACATGTACCTATGATAGCATTAAGGTGCGAGGGAAGGGCAAGAGGTCATATGCATTCTCATAAGATTTTGAAGATAAATCAGTTTAGAAGACATTGACCTCATCGTGCGAAGACATTCACTCATAGATAAAGAGTTGGTTCCAGATTTGTACGAATCCATGGATCAATACAAGTGAGGAATCTAACTACTTTGCGAAGCATAAGTGAACATACTAGGCATATTATGAGATGCAGTATGAAATAGATCCAACTTGTGTGAATAGAAACTTCTTATGGTAGAAAGTGATGAATCTATAGGATCAAAGGGGCCGTAAAAAGGAAGTTTTATTTACCACACGAAGAACTGCTAGACAGAGTGGAAGAGGAGGCTGAGCAGTTCGATCGTCCATGCCCTAACTTGGCGACGGAGGACACCTATGGCGGCGGCGGAGAAGACGATGTCCGCGGCCGGCATGAAGACGACGTCGGAGAGGTCGCGGCAGCTAAGCGCTTCATCACCGACGTCGTCGAAGGCTAGCGGTGGCGCTAGGGTTTGTGCGAGAGTGGA
This sequence comes from Triticum aestivum, assembly GCF_018294505.1. NCBI lineage: Eukaryota > Viridiplantae > Streptophyta > Magnoliopsida > Poales > Poaceae > Triticum > Triticum aestivum. The sequence goes on from NC_057812.1 coordinate 533,596,208, forward strand.
AGAAGGGATAATAACTATGGTGAGGCGTGTATTTATAGGGACAGGGATGGTACAGTGTTATTACACAGGTGCCCCTGGCGATTCACATCTGAAGGACACATGGCCATCATGCAACATATCGGAGGTTGTTCCATGTTCCCACGCACGCCTGGATTGTCGGGTGGCCGTTCCTACTGAAGGAAATATGCCCTAGAGGCAATAATAAAGTTATTATTTATTTCCTTATTTCATGATAAATGTTTATTATTCATGCTATAATTGTATTAACCGGAAACATAATACATGTGTGAATACATAGACAAACAGAGTGTCACTAGTATGCCTCTACTTGACTAGCTCGTTAATCAAAGATGGTTATGTTTCCTAACCATAGACAAAGAGTTGTTATTTGATGAACGGGATCACATCATTAGGTGAATGATCTGATTGACATGACCCATTCCATTAGCTTAGCACCCGATCATTTAGTATGTTGCTATTGCTTTCTTCATGACTTATACATGTTCCTATGACTATGAGATTATGCAACTCCCATTTGCCGGAGGAACACTTTGTGTGCTACCAAACGTCACAACGTAACTGGGTGATTATAAAGGAGCTCTACAGGTGTCTCCAAAGGTAAATGTTGGGTTGGCGTATTTCGAGATTAGGATTTGTCACTCCGATTGTCGGAGAGGTATCTCTGGGCCCTCTCGGTAATGCACATCACATAAGCCTTGCAAGCATTGCAACTAATGAGTTAGTTGCGAGATGATGTATTACGGAACGAGTAAAGAGACTTGCCGGTAACGAGATTGAACTAGGTATTGAGATACCGACGATCGAATCTCGGGCAAGTAACATACCGATGACAAAGGGAACAACGTATGTTGTTATGCGGTCTGACCGATAAAGATCTTCGTAGAATATGTAGGAGCCAATATGAGCATCCAGGTTCCGCTATTGGTTATTGACCGGAGACGTGTCTCGGTCATGTCTACATTGTTCTCGAACCCGTAGGGTCCGCACGCTTAAGGTTTCGATGACAGTTATATTATGAGTTTATGAATTGTGATGTACCGAAGGTTGTTCCGTGTTAAGTCCCGGATGAATACAGACATTGACGAGGAGTCTCGAAATGGTCGAGGACATAAAGACTTGATATATTGGAACGGCATATTCGGACACCGGAAGTGTTCCGGGTGATTCGGAGAAAACGGAGCCGGAGGGTTACCGGAACCCCCGGGAGAGTAATGGGCTTATGGGCCTTAGTGGAGAGAGAGAGGGGCAGCCATAGTGGGCCCGCGCCCCCTCCCCCTTGGTCCGAATTGGACTAGGAGAGGGGGCCGGCCCCCCTTTCTTTTCCCCCTCCGCCTTTCCACTAGGGATCCTACTCAGAGGGAGTAGGCTCTCCTGGCGCGCCCATTGGCCGGCCGGCCTCCTCCCTTGATCCTTTATCATACGGAGGCAGGGGGCACCCCATAGACACAAGTTGATCCACGTGATCATATTCTTAGCCGTGTGCGGTGCCCCTTCCACCATAATCCTCGATAATATTGTAGCGGTGCTTAGGCGAAGCCTGCCGACGTAGTACATCAAGATCGTCACCACGCCGTCGTGCTGACGGAACTCTTCCCCGACACTTTGCTGGATCGAAGTCCGGGGATCGTCATCGAGCTGAACGTGTGCTAAAACTCGGAGGTGCCGTAGTTTCGGTGCTTGATCGGTCGGGCCGTGAAGACGTACGACTACATCAACCAGTTAACGCTTCCGTTGTCGATCTACAAGGGTACGTAGATCACACTCTCCCCTCTCGTTGCTATGCATCACCATGATCTTGCGTGTGCGTAGGAAATTTTTGAAATTACTACGTTCCCAACAGTGGCATCCGAGCCTAGGTTTTATGTGTTGATGTTATATGCACGAGTAGAACACAAGTGAGTTGTGGGCGATATAAGTCATACTGCTTACCAGCATGTCATACTTTGGTTCGGCGGTATTGTTGGACGAAGCGGCCCGGACCGACATTACGCGTACGCTTACGCGAGACCGGTTCTCCCGACGTGCTTTGCACAAAGGTGGCTAGCGGGTGACAGTTTCTCCAACTTTAGTTGAACCGAGTGTGGCTACGCCCGGTCCTTGCGAAGGTTAAAACAGCACCAACTTGACAAACTATCGTTGTGGTTTTGATGCGTAGGTAAGATTGGTTCTTGCTTAAGCCCGTAGCAGCCACGTAAAACTTGCAACAACAAAGTAGAGGACGTCTAACTTGTTTTTGCAGGGCATGTTGTGATGTGATATGGTCAAGACATGATGCTAAATTTTATTGTATGAGATGATCATGTTTTGTAACCGAGTTATCGGCAACTGGCAGGAGCCATATGGTTGTCGCTTTATTGTATGCAATGCAATCGCGCTGTAATGCTTTACTTTATCACTAAGCGGTAGCGATAGTCGTGGAAGCATAAGATTGGCGAGACGACAACGATGCTACGATGGAGATCAAGGTGTCGCGCCGGTGACGATGGTGATCACGACGGTGCTTCGAAGATGGAGATCACAAGCACAAGATGATGATGGCCATATCATATCACTTATATTGATTGCATGTGATGTTTATCTTTTATGCATCTTATCTTGCTTTGATTGACGGTAGCATTATAAGATGATCTCTCACTAATTATCAAGAAGTGTTCTCCCTGAGTATGCACCGTTGCGAAAGTTCTTCGTGCTGAGACACCACGTGATGATCGGGTGTGATAGGCTCTACGTTCAAATACAACGGGTGCAAAACAGTTGCACACGCGGAATACTCAGGTTATACTTGACGAGCCAAGCATATACAGATATGGCCTCGGAACACGGAGACCGAAAGGTCGAGCGTGAATCATATAGTAGATATGATCAACATAGTGATGTTCACCAATGAAACTACTCCATCTCACGTGATGATCGGACATGGTTTAGTTGATTTGGATCACGTGATCACTTAGAGGATTAGAGGGATGTCTATCTAAGTGGGAGTTCTTAAGTAATATGATTAATTGAACTTAAATTTATCATGAACTTAGTCCTGGTAGTATTTTGCAAATCATGTTGTAGATCAATAGCTCGCGTTGTTGCTTCCCTGTGTTTATTTTGATATGTTCCTAGAGAAAATTGTGTTGAAAGATGTTAGTAGCAATGATGCGGATTGGATCCGTGATCTGAGGTTTATCCTCATTGCTGCACAGAAGAATTATGTCCTTGATGCACCGCTAGGTGACAGACCTATTGCAGGAGCAGATGCAGACGTTATGAACGTTTGGCTAGCTCAATATGATGACTACTTAATAGTTTAGTGCACCATGCTTAACGGCTTAGAATCGGGACTTCAAAGACGTTTTGAACGTCATGGACCATATGAGATGTTCCAGGAGTTGAAGTTAATATTTCAAGCAAATACCCGAGTTGAGAGATATGAAGTCTCCAACAAGTTCTATAGCCAAAAGATGGAGGAGAATCGCTCAACTAGTGAGCATGTGCTCAGATTGTCTGGGTACTACAATCGCTTGAATCAAGTGGGAGTTAATCTTCCAGATAAGATAGTGATTGACAGAATTCTCTAGTCACCATCACCAAGTTAGTAGAACTTCGTGATGAACTATAGTATGCAAGGGATGACGAAAACGACTCCCGAGCTTTTCATGATGATGAAATCGATGAAGGTAGAAATCAAAAAAAGCATCAAGTGTTGATGGTAGACAAGACCACTAGTTTCAATAAAAGGGCAAAGGGAAGAAGGGGAACTTCAAGAAGAACAGCAAGCAAGTTGCTGCTCAAGTGAAGAAGCCCAAGTCTGGTCCTAAGCCTGAGACTAAGTGCTTCTACTGCAAAGGGACTGGTCACTGGAAGCGGAACTGCCCCAAGTATTTGGCGGATAAGAAGGATGGCAAAGTGAACAAAGGTATATTTGATATACAGATTATTAATGTGTATTTTACTAGTGTTCGTAGCAACCCCTCGGTATTTGATACTGGTTCAGTTGCTAAGAGTAGTAACTCGAAACGGGAGTTGCAGAATGAACAGAAACTAGTTAAGGGTGAAGTGACGATGTGTGTTGGAAGTAGTTCCAAGATTGATATGATCATCATCGCACACTCCCTATACTTTCGGGATTAGTGTTGAACCTAAATAAGTGTTATTTGGTGTTTGCGTTGAGCATGAATATGATTTGATCATGTTTATTGTAATACGGTTATTCATTTAAGTAAGAGAATAATTGTTGTTCTGTTTACATGAATAAAACCTTATATGGTTACACACCCAATGAAAATGGTTCATTGGATCTCGATCGTAGTGATACACATAATCATAATATTGAAACCAAAAGATGCAAAGTTAATAATGATAGTGCAACTTATTTGTGGCACTGCCGTTTAGGTCATATTGGTGTAAAGCGCATGAAGAAACTCCATGCTGATGGGATTTTGGAATCACTTGATTATGAATCACTTGATGCTTGCGAACCATGCCTCATGGGCAAGATGACTAAGACTCCGTTCTCGGAACAATGGAGCAAGCAACTGACTTGTTGGAAATAATACATACTGATGTATGTGGTCCGATGAGTGTTGAGGCTCGCGACAGGTATCGTTATTTTCTGATCTTCACAGATGATTTGAGCAGATATGGGTATATCTACTTGATGAAACACAAGTCTGAAACATTTGAAAAGTTCAAAGAATTTCAGAGTGAAGTGAAAATCATCGTAACAAGAAATAAAAGTTTCTAAGATCTGATCGTAGAAGAAGATATTTGAGTTACGAGTTTGGCCTTCAGTTAAAAACAATGTGAAATAGTTTCACTACTCACGCCACCTGGAACACCACAGCATAATGGTGTGTCCGAACGTCATAACCGTACTTTATTAGATATGGTGCGAACTATGATGTCTCTTACCGATCTACCACTATCGTTTTGGGATTATGCATTAGAGACAGCTGCATTCACGTTAAATAGGGCACCATCTAAATCCGTTGAGACGACACCGTATGAACTATGGTTTGGCAAGAAACCTAAGCTGTTGTTTCTTAAAGTTTGAGGTTGCAATGCTTATGTGAAAAAGTTTCAACCTGATAAGCTCAAACCCAAATCGGAGAAATGTGTCTTCATAGGATATCCAAAAGGAAACTATTGGATACACCTTCTATCACAGATCCGAAGGCAAGACTTTTGTTGCTTAAATCGGAATCTTTCTAGAGAAGGAGTTTCTCTCGAAAGAAGTGAGTGGGAGGAAAGTAGAAACTTGATGAGGTAACTGTACCTGCTCCCTTATTGGAAAGTAGTTCATCACAGAAATCTGTTCTTGTGACTACTACACCAATTAGTGAGGAAGCTAATGATGATGATCATGTAACTTCAGATCAAGTTACTACTGAATCTCGTAGGTAAACCAGAGTGAGATCCGCACCAGAGTGGTACGGTAATCCTGTTCTGGAAGTCATGTTACTAGACCATGACGAACTTGCGAACTATGAGGAAGCGATGATGAGCCCAGATTCCGCGAAATGGTTTGAGGCCATGAAATCTGAGATATGATCCATGTATGAGAACAAAGTATGGACTTTGATGGATTTGCCCGATGATCGGCAAGCCATAGAAAATAAATGGATCTTCAAGAGGAAGACGGACGCTGATAGTAGTGTTACTATCTACAAAGCTAGACTTGTCGAAAAAGGTTTTTGACAAAGTTCAAGGTGTTGACTACGATGAAATTTCTCACTCGTAGCGATGCTTAAGTCTGTCCAAATCATGTTAGCAATTGCCGCATTTTATGAAATCTGGCAAATGGATAAACAAAACTGACATTCCTTAATGGATTTAAAGAAGAGTTGTATATGATGCAACCAGAAGGTTTTGTCAATCCTAAAGGTGCTAAACAAAATATGCAAGCTCCAGCGATCCATCTATGGACTGGTGCAAGCATCTCGGAGTTGGAATATACGCTTTGATAAGTTGATCAAAGCATATAGTTTTATACAGACTTGCGGTGAAGCCTGTATTTACAAGAAAGTGAGTGGGAGCACTACAGCATTTCTGATAAGTATATGTGAATGACATATTGTTGATCGGAAATAATGTAGAATTCTTCTGCAAAGCATAAAGGAGTGTTTGAAAGGATTTTTTTCAAGAAAGGCCTCGGTGAAGCTGCTTACATATTGAGCATCAAGATCTATAGAGATAGATCAAGACGCTTGATAAGTTTTTTCAATGAGTACATACCTTGACAAGATTTTGAAGTAGTTCAAAATGGAACAGTCAAAGAAAAGAGTTCTTGGCTGTGTTACAAGGTATGAAATTGAGTAAGACTCAAAGCCCGACCACGGCAGAAGATAGAAAGAGAATGAAAGTCATTCCCTATGCCTCAGCCATAGGTTCTATAAAGTATGCCATGATGTGTACCAGATCTATTGTATACCCTACACTGTATTAAGCAAGGGAGTACAATAGTGATCTAAGAGTAGATCACTAGACATTGGTCAAAATTATCCTTAGTCGAATAAGGAAATATTTCTCGATTATGGAGGTGACAAAAGGTTCGTCGTAAAAAGTTACGTCGATGCAAGTTTTGAAATAGATCTAGATGACTCTGAGTCTCGATCTAAATACATATTGAAAGTGGGAGCAATTAGCTAGAGTAGCTCCGTGCAGAGCATTGTACACATAGAATTCGCAAAATACTAACGGATCTGTATGTGACAGACCCGTTGACTAAAATTATCTCACAAGCAAAACATGATCACACCTTAGTACTCTTTGGGTGTTAATCACATAAATGATGTGAACTAGATTATTGACTCTAGTAAACCCTTTGGGTATAGGTCACATGACGATGTGAACTATGGGTGTTAATCACATGGTGATGTGAACTCTTAGTGTTGAATCACATGGCGATGTGAACTAGATTATTGACTCTAGTGCAAGTGGGAGACTGAAGGAAATATGCCCTAGAGGCAATAATAAAGTTATTATTTATTTCCTTATATCATGATAAATGTTTATTATTCATGCTAGAATTGTATTAACCGGAAACGTAATACATGTGTGAATACATAGACAAAGAGAGTGTCACTAGTATGCCTCTACTTGACTAGCTCGTTAATCAAAGATGGTTATGTTTCCTAACCATAGACAAAGAGTTGTTATTTGATTAACGGGATCACATCATTAGGAGAATGATGTGATTGACATGACCCATTCCATTAGCTTAGCACCCGATCGTTTAGTATGTTGCTATTGCTTTCTTCATGACTTATACATGTTCCTATGACTATGAGATTATGCAACTCCCGTTTGCCGGAGGAACACTTTGTGTGCTACCAAACGTCACAACGTAACTGGGTGATTATAAAGGAGCTCTACAGGTGTCTCCAAAGGTACATGTTGGGTTGGCGTATTTCGAGATTAGGATTTGTCACTCCGATTGTCGGAGAGGTATCTCTGGGCCCTCTCGGTAATGCACATCACATAAGCCTTGCAAGCATTGCAACTAATGAGTTAGTTGTGAGATGATGTATTACGGAACGAGTAAAGAGACTTGCCGGTAACGAGATTGAACTAGGTATTGAGATACCGACGATCGAATCTCGGGCAAGTAACATACCGATGACAAAGGGAACAACGTATGTTGTTATGCGGTCTGACCGATAAAGATCTTCGTAGAATATGTGGGAGCCAATATGAGCATCCAGGTTCCGCTATTGGTTATTGACTGGAGACGTGTCTCGGTCATGTCTACATTGTTCTCGAACCCGTAGGGTCCGCACGCTTAAGGTTTCAATGACAGTTATATTATGAGTTTATGAGTTTTGATGTACCGAAGGAGTTCGGAGTCCCGGATGAGATCGGGGACATGACGAGGAGTCTTGAAATGGTCGAGACATAAAGATTGATATATTGGACGGCCATATTCGGACACCGGAAGTGTTCCGGGTGATTTCGGAGAAAAGCGGAGAGCCGGAGGGTTACCGGAACCCCCCCGGGAGAAGTAATGGGCCATATGGGCCTTAGTGGAGAGAGAGAGGGGCAGCCAAAGGTGGGCCGCGCGCCTCCTCCCCCCTGGTCCGAATTGGACTAGGAGAGGGGGGGCGGCGCCCCCCTTTCCTTCTCCCTCCCCACTTCTTTCCCCCTCCTAGTAGGAGTCCTACTCCTACTAGGAGGAGGACTCCTCCTTGGCGCGCCATAGAGGCCGGCCGGCCTCCTCCCCTTGATCCTTTATATACGGGGGCAGGGGGCACCCCTTGACACACAAGTTGATCCACGTGATCATATTCTTAGCCGTGTGCGGTGCCCCCTTCCACCATAGTCCTCGATAATATTGCAGCGGTGCTTAGGCGAAGCCCTGCGACAGTAGAACATCAAGATCGTCACCACGCCGTCGTGCTGACGGAACTCTTCCCCGACACTTTGTTGGATCGGAGTACGGGGATCGTCATCGAGCTGAACGTGTGCTAGAACTCGGAGGTGCCGTAGTTTCGGTGCTTGATCGGTCGGGCCGTGGAGACGTACAACTACATCAACTAAGTTAACGCTTCCATTGTCGATCTACAAGGGTTCGTAGATCACACTCTCCCCCTCTCGTTGCTATGCATCACCATGATCTTGCGTGTGCGTTCGAAATTTTTTGAAATTACTATGAAACCCAACAGTTATTACACAGGTGCCCCTGGCGATTCACATCTGAAGGACACGTGGCCATCATGCAACATATCGGAGGTTGTTCCATGTTCCCACGCACGCCTGGATTGTCGGGTGGTCGTTCCCACTTCTCCAGGTTATAGGTGAAGGAATTAGCATTGAAAGCAGACTTAATGTTTGTCTCTATATCTTCTGCTGACAAGGACGCAGAGAAGACATTCGACAGTTTCAAGAGAATGCATATGATTTGGAGAGATAGAGTTTGAGATAGAAAGCATAGAGAGGTTAGGGTCCGATCACATTCACTTAGTTCAAAAGATTCAACAAGAAGACATAGCTATAAGTGAATGTTGTACAGGACAGAACACTAGTATATATATAATCAACATAGTGAAGATAATCATGAAGACAGGTTGAGATTGAAGCCAAACCAAATGTGAAGACATAGAAAATGCAACGCATGGGTGAAACACTTCAAACAGAAGAATTTGGTGGTGGCGTTACCCACCATATAGGAAGTATTAGACCCAGACACGACGCACAATTATCGTGGCGCTCCGAAGTCAAATTCCACATTAATGTATTCACACTTAGAATGTATGTCTTCATTGATTGAAGATATACTTTACTTTGTGTGTTGCACATCTAAGTCATCAATATGCATAAGTGTTACGATGTGTGCCTGATCACAGGACATTTGAGGATTCCAAGATATTTAACTCACACCGTAACTTGCAAAATCTCTTCTCATCCAAGGGCTTGGTGAAGATATCTGCCAATTGCTCTTCAGTGTTGACGTGTATGATATCAATATCTTCCTTCACAACATGATCTCTGAGAAAGTGATGACGAATTTCAATGTGCTTTGTCTTCGAGTGCTTGAACTGGGTTGTTGGCAATCTTGATGGCGCTTTCGTTGTCGCAGTAGAGTGGCACTTGCTTTAGATGAATGCCATAGTCTTTGAGTGTTTGCTTCATCCACAGAAGCTGAGCGCAGCAAGATCCAGTAGCAATGTATTCAGATTCAGCAGTGGAGAGAGATACACAGTTCTGCTTCTTTGAAGACCAACATACAAGTGATCATCCCAGAAAATGACATGTGCCTGATGTAGACTTGCGATCCACCTTGTCACCAGCATAATCAGCATCCGAGAATCCAACCAGATCAAACTCTGAGCCCTTTGGATACCATAATCCTAGTGTTGGGGTGTAAGCCAAATATCGAAGAATTCGCTTCACAGCTAAGTGATGCGATTCCTTTGGTGCCGCTTGGAATCAAGCACACATGCAAGCACTAAGCATAATATCTGGCCTAGATGCACATAGATAAAGCAAAGAACCAATCATGGAGCGGTATACCTTTTGATCGAACTCTTTACCATTGTCGTCGGGACCCAGATGATGTTTGGCTGGCATTGGCGTCGTGAAGCCTTTGCAGTCTTGCATCCCAAATTTCTTCAGGCAATCTTTGAGGTACTTCTCTTGAGATATGAAGATGCCGTTGCGTTGCTGACGTATTTGAAGACCAAGGAAGAACTTCAGCTCACCCATCATGGACATCTGATATTGCTCTTGCATCATATATCCAAACTCTTCACTGTATTTCTGATTGGTGCAGCCGAAGATAATGTCATCCACATATATTTGGCACACAAACAGTTCACCATCATATGTCTTCGTGAAGAGAGTGGGGTCGAGGGAACCAGATTTGAAGCCTTTGCTCTTCAGGAAGTCTTTGAGTGTGTCATACCAAGCCCGAGGGGCTTGTTTGAGGCCATACAGTGCCTTGTTGAGCTTGTACACCATGTCAGGATGTTTTGGATCTTCAAAGCCAGGCGGTTGTGCAACATACACTTCTTCTTCAATCTTGCCATTGAGAAAAGCGCTCTTCACATCCATTTGATATAGAAGTATGTTATGATGATTTGCATAGGCCAGCAGTATGCGTATGGCTTCAAGTCTAGCCACAGGAGCAAATGTTTCATCGAAGTCAATCCCTTCAACTTGAGTGTACCCTTGAGCAACGAGACGAGCTTTGTTTCTGACAACTTGACCATGCTCATCTTGCTTGTTGCGATATATCCATTTGGTGCCTATTATATTGTGCTTGCGAGGATCAGGACGCTTAACCAGTTCCCATACATTATTCAGCTCAAACTGTTGAAGCTCTTCTTGCATAGCTTGAATCCATTCAGGTTCCATGAAGGCTTCTTCAACTTTCTTGGGTTCAGATATTGAGACGAATGCGAAGTGCCCACAGAAATTTGCTAGCTGTGTTGCCCTTGAACGAGTGAGTGGACCTGGTGCATTGATGCTATCAATTATTCTCTCAATCTGTACTTCATTTGCAACACGAGGATGTACAGGACGAAGATTTTGCTCTTGCTGATCATTGTCATCGTTAGAGGGATTGTCTTCAGGCTGAGCATTGTCTTCAGGTTGATCAGGTGCGGAGATGATAAGTTCCTCTTCAGGCTGAGCTTCAGACGGTATGATTTCTCCAGTTCCCATAAGTTTGATTGATTCACTGGATGGAACTTCATCTAGCACATTTGGCAGGTGCTCTCTTTGTGAGCCGTTCGTCTCATCAAACCGCACATCCACTGTTTCAACCACTTTATAGTGAAAAAGGTTGAAGACTCTGTAGGAGTGCGAATCCTTTCCATATCCAAGCATAAAACCCTCATGTGCTTTTGGTGCAAATTTTGAAGTGTGATGTGGATCCTTGATCCAGCACCTGGCGCCAAATACTCTGAAGTAACTGACATTTGGCTTCTTGCCAGTAAGGAGCTCATAGGATGTCTTGTTCAGAAGCTTGTGAAGATAAACACGGTTGATGATATGGCATGCAGTATCAATGGCTTCAGGCCAGAATTTTCTTGGAGTCTTGTATTCATCAAGCATCGTCCGGGCCATCTCAATAAGTGTTCTGTTCTTGCGTTCGACGACGCCATTCTGCTGTGGCGTGTACGGAGCTGAGAATTCATGTGTGATGCCTAAGGTATCAAGATATGTATCTAGGCCAGTGTTCTTGAATTCAGTGCCATTGTCACTTCTGATGTGCTTTATCTTGGCGCCATAGTTGTTCATTGCTCGATTGGCGAAGCGTCTGAAGACATCCTGCACTTCAGTCTTGTAGAGGATTATATGCACCCAAGTATATCTTGAATAATCATCAACAATGACAAAGCCATAGAGACAAGCAGTAGTAGTAAGAGTTGAGTAATGAGTGGGACCGAAAAGATCCATGTGGAGCAGTTCGAAGGGTTGAGTCGTTGTCATGATTGTCTTCGAGGGATGCTTGGCCCTCGTCATCTTTCCTGCTTCACAGGCACCGCATAAGTGATCCTTCTTGAACTTGACGCCCTCGATGCCTATGACATGCTTCTTCCTTGCAAGGGTGTGGAGGTTCCTCATGCCAGCATGCCCTAGCCTCCGATGCCAGAGCCAGCATTCAGAAGCTTTTGCTAGAAGACATACGGCAAGTTGTGGTCCTGCTGAGAAATCTACCACGTACAAATCATCTTTCCGATACCCTTCAAACACTAGAGACTTGTCAGATTCCATTAGAACAAGGCAACGATATTTTCCAAACATCACAATCATGTTTAAATCGCAAAGCATTGAGACAGACATTAAGTTGAAACCAAGGGATTCAACAAGCATGACTTTATCCATGTGTTGATCCTTTGAGATTGCAACTCTACCTAGACCCAATACCTTGCTTTTACCAGTGTCAGCAAATGTGATGTGACTTTTGTCAGATGGACGTAAGGTTGAGTCCATGAGAAGGCTTCGCTTGCCAGTCATGTGATTGGTACACCCACTATCAATAATCCATTCTGAAGCAGCTGGTGTCGTACCCTACAGTGCAGTTAGGGGGATAGGCTTCACGAAGAGAATTGTGAAGCAAAAACATTTGACGAGCCAGTGGATTATGAAAGCTTAGATCGAGATTAGGACTGATAGGGCAAGTAGCAAGCGACTCAGGAACAAAGTACATAATAAGACCATTTGGGCATTTGATCTTGCGCCCTACAAGATGTTTAAGGTCCCCAGCAATAGCGTCAGACGATTTTGGTTTTCGGCTGGAGACCTTTCCCTGCAAAAGAGAGTTAAGCTTTCTTAGCCACCCACATATTCAAGGGTGGCTTCGAAGCAATGAGTCTAAGTGAAGCATCTGAGAACTTTGGCTTTGGAGCCCTAGCAAAAAGTCTTGCAGGTGGACAATAGTACTCATAAGAATAAGCAGAATAGTTCTTGGTCTTATGAACATGGCGGTTTGATGAACCGCGCTCATATTCATAGGCCTGAGTATGGCTTCCCTGCAAAACATTTGCGTTAGTGCGACTCAGGTGAGTCCTCTGTCTATATGAAGCCTTTGGACCGTATGAAGCCTGTGGTCTGGGGTTTGTCTTCTTCACCTGTGGTGTCATGATGACATTCACAGGAAGATTCTTCAAACACCTTTTCGGCACCTAGATCTTCTTCATAGGCGGTCCATTCCTGTAGTTAGTACCAATATACCTGGCAAACACTTCACCATTCTAATTCTTAAACAGTTTATAGTTTGCATCAAAGGATTCATCAATAACAATGGGATTAGCACAAGTGAAGCCAGATAGGGTGGATGGATCCGCTGAAGGTTCCTTTGCAGCAACCCATGTGGTTTTGGGGTACTGCTCAGGTTTCCAGTAAGAGCCATCAGCATTCATTTTCCTTTCGAACCCAACACCCTCTTTCCTAGGGTTTCGGTTCAGGATCTGCCTTTTGAGGACATCACATAGTGTCTGATGCCCTTTGAGACTTTTGTACATCCCTGTTTCAAGCAATGTCTTCAACCTAGCATTCTCATCAGCAATAGCAGTGGTATCCTCAGCAGAGGGGTTAGTTACCACATCAACAGTTGAAGATATTGCAATAGTAGCAGCAGTAGAACATTCAGCAACAGAAGTAGCGTTATCACGCTCAAGGAATTTAAGACATGGTGGTTCAAATCCTTCCTGAGCGGGACTGATCTGTTCAGCGCGAAGTGACTCGTTTTCCTTTTGAAGATCTTCATGAGCCGCTCTCAATTTCTCAAGATCTTGCTTCCTTTGAAGATAATCATAGGAAAGCTTTTCATGAGTTGTTGAGAGCGTTTCATGACGACTTTCAAGTTCCTCATACTTAACGTGAAGATTTTTTATGTCTTCAATTAAGGACTGAGATCGAGTCATTTCAGCGTCTAACAGATCATCGCTTTTGTCTAATAGTTTTTGAATATGTTCCATAGCTTTCTGTTGTTCAGTTGCAATTTTAGCAAGTGTTTTGTAGCTGGGTTTGGAACCACAATCAGAGTCATCTTCACTAGATGTTTGATAGTGAGTAGTGCGTGTGTTTACCTTGGCACCGCGTGCCATGAAGCAGTAGGTAGGAGCGGAGTAGTCCTTGTCATTTGCATCGGTGTCGGTGATGAAGTCATTGTCTTCAGTGTTGAAGATGGACTTGGCAACGTATGCTGTAGCCAGACTCGCAACGCCAGAATCAGACTCCTCCTCAGACTCCACCTCCGCCTCCTCAGAAGCGGACTCCTCCTCTGAATCCATTTCCTTGCCAACAAACGCACGTGCCTTGCCAGATGAGCTCTTCTTGTGTGATGAAGACTTTGAGGAGGACTTGGAAGAAGACTTTGAGTATTTCTTCTTCTTCTTGTCGTCAGAGTCATACTCCTTGCTCTTCTTTTCTTCTTGTTCTCATTGTCCCACTGCGGACACTCAGAGATGTAGTGGCCAGGTTTCTTGCACTTGTGGCATGTTTCTTCTTGTAGTCATGAGCAGAAGCTTCATCATTCCTTGAGCTTGATCGTGAAGACTTTCTGAAGCCTTTCTTCTTGGTGAATTTTTGGAACTTCTTCACAAGCATAGCAAGCTCCTTTCCAATGTCTTCAGGATCATCAGAACTGCTGTCAGATTCTTCTTCAAATGAGGAGATAGCTTTTGCCTTCAAGGCACGAGTTCGCCCATAGTTGGGACCGTAGATATCTCTTTTCTCAGAAAGCTGAAACTCGTGTGTGTTGAGACTCTCAAGTATGTCAGACGGATCGAGTGTCTTGAAGTCAGGACGTTCTTGAATCATCAGGGCTAGGGTGTCAAACGAGCTATCAAGTGATCTCAGGAGTGTCTTGACGACTTCATGCTTGGTGATCTCAGTGGCGCCGAGGGCTTGAAGCTCATTTGTGATGTCAGTGAGTCGATCAAACGTGAGCTGGACATTCTCATTGTCAATTCTCTTGAAGCGGTTGAAGAGGTTGCGAAGGACACTGATTCTTTGATCTCTCTAGGTTGAGACGCCTTTGTTGACCTTGGAGAGCCAGTCCCAGACTAGCTTAGATGTTTCCAAAGCACTCACGCGGCCATACTGTCCTTTGGTCAGATGACCACAGATGATGTTCTTGGCAGTGGAGTCCAGTTGAACGAACTTCTTGACATCAGCAGCGGTGGCACCTTCACCAGCCTTGGGAACGCCATTCTTGACGACATACCATAGGTCGACATCAATGGCTTCAAGATGCATGTGCATCTTATTCTTCCAGTAGGGATATTCAGTTCCATCAAAGACGGGGCACGCAGCGGAGACTTTAATTATCCCTGCAGTCGACATAGCTAAAACTCCAAGTGGTTAAACCGAATCACACATAACAAGGGAGTACCTTGCTCTGATACCAATTGAAAGTGCTAGTGATCGACTAGAGGGGGGGTGAATAGGCGATTCTTATGAAAGTCTTCAAAACATGGAAGTTTCGAACACAAACGATAGAAATAAACCTATTACCATGCAGCAGAAGGTAGACTACAGTAGGCAAACCATAGTAAAGTATTCAATGAGGTGCAAGCACAATGACTAATAGCAGCTAGGCAGTAAGGATCAGGTAGGAAGATATTGTGAAGCCAATCAGAACAAGCAGTCACTCAGTGAAGACAAAAGATAATGCAATCATACAATGACTTCACAAGGACCAACAGTAAGTAAAGGGAAGGGAAGGATGAAACCAGTGACTCGTTGAAGACAATGATTTGTTGGACCAGTTCCAACTGCTGTGACAGTTGTACGTCTGGTTAGGGCGGCTAGGTATTTAAACCTGAGGACACACAGTCCTGGACACCAAGTCCTGAACACGCGGCTCAGGACACCAGTCCTCACCGTATTCCCCTTGAGCTAAGGTCACACAGACCTCGCCCAATCACTCTGGTAAGTCTTCAAGGTAGACTTCCAAACCTTCACAGACTTCATTCACCGGCGATCCACAATGACTCTTGGATGCTCAGAACGCGACGCCTAACTGGCTGGAGGATTCACAGTCCTCAAGTGTAATAAGTCTTCAGATCACACAGACAGGAAGACTTAAGTGATGCCTAACACTCTTTGGCTCTGGGTGGTTAGGGCTTTATCCTCGCAAGGAATTATCTCTCAAAGGATTCGAGGTGGGTTGCTCTCAAACGACAAAAGCCGTGCTTTAACTCTGAGCAGCCAACCGTTTATGGTTGTAGGGGGTGGGCTATTTATAGCCACTAGGCAACCCGACCTGATTTGTCCGAAATGACCCTGGGTCACTAAGGAACTGACACGTGTTCCAACGGTCAGATTTCAAACACACACGACAACTTTACTTGGGCTACAAGCAAAGCTGACTTATCCAACTCTGGACAAGATTTGCTCTCATAGTCTTCACTCGAAGACATAGGATTTTGGTTAAGCATCACTTCAGTCATTCTGACTGGTTCTCTTGGACCCCACTTAACAGTATGGTGGTTCCTATGTCTCAACAAAGAAAAACACAGAACGACGAAACTGCTAAGTCTTCGCGCTCCATAGTCTTCACGCGATGTCTTCTCTTGTCATAGTCTTCAATGTGAATGTCTTCACATACCACCTTTGACTTCAATGTCTTCATACATTTTTAGGGGTCATCTCTGGTAGGAAAACCGAATCAATGAGGGACTTCTACCTGTGTTATCCTGCAATTCTCACAAACACATTAGTCCCTCAACTAGGTTTGTCGTCAATACTCCAAAACCAACTAGGGGTGGCGCTAGATGCACTTACACTTTGTTATTGCGGAAACACCCTACGTAGTATCTACCAAGGGGTAGAAGCCGACGATGGGCCACTTGCAACTAATAAATGGTCACAGTGGTGTCAAAATAATGATGTAAAGTACTTGGATACATAGAATCATTACACATAATATGTGATTTTACTCTGGACATCGATCCTTAATTCGGCCACCCGTGCCCACATTAAGGCTCGGGGCTACTGGGCTTTGCGCTCATTATTTACAAATATTAAAGGGGCACATCGATTCCCTAATCTGGTGTTTCCACCCGACCAGTGTCTCGGGGGCTACTGCATTGCCTATTCAACGCAGAAAATTCAAAGGGCTCAGTGTTCGGCTTGATCGAATTATGGGAAGCGCATCTTCGGACAACAATAAGTACCATCTGGACCTATCTGGCATCAAGCTATATATCACGGCGACTTCTCACGACCCTCTCTTAGGGGCCCATTCGTCGATCACTATTATATCTAATATATTACACTGCGTTTTTATTCCTATGTATGCTGTCGAGCTAGGAGTTGATCCTCAGGCCGATTTCCCGCATCGACCTGAGTCTCAGGGGATACTAGGAACAACAGTTTTATGCTTGCCTTCAGGTGCATCTCGGGTTTTAGATTGATACACACCTTGAGGGCTACTGGATATACATCGGCAGAGAATAAACTGCGCCAGTTAAAAATATTCACAATAAATCAGCCTGTGGACGGGGTGGTGCACCACCTTGGAAGCAGTCCGGCATAAAGCTCGGGCGCTAGCGGCTAGCTCCATAGAGGGCATTCCGGCATTAAGCTCGGCTAAACTCCTTCAACTTTTTTGGACCAAGATGATCTATGACTTCTCGGATATAGTCCGGCGTTGGAGCTTGGACATAGTCCGGCGTTGGAGCTCGGATACATTTCGGCATTGGAGCTCGGAAGCAGTCTGACATTGGTGCTCGGCTGCAAAAGATACCTCGAATGTAGTCCAGCGTTAGATCTCGGACGCAAGAGGACACTGCCTCCCTGGAACAACTTCAAACCCGAGGTGTGGCAAAAAAATAACAAGGCATTGATAAAGGCCGAAAACTTAAAGGGGCTCCTCGGATACCCAACGTGTAAACTCGTCGGATGCACTTCGGCGATCTTCAAGATCGAAGATGAGAAGATTTGTTGAAACAGTTTTCAAGACCGACAACCGAAGATGAAGAGCAGTTCGGAAGAATCGAGGAGCGTCCCTAACTTGAAGACCGGTTTAGGGGGCTACTGACGGTGTCCTGGACTAGGGGGTACTCATCACGTCGTCTCCCGATCAGTTGGATTGGGGCGAGGGCCCCCATGGCCGTATACTCATGGGCCAGTCCGGACAGCTACCGCATACAAGGAAGATTCCACAAGACTTGGTGATCAAGACAAGGAATCCTCCCCCACCTGCGTATTCGGCTAGGACTCTTGTTATCCTAGGCCTCTGGTGCATTATATAAACCAGGACCAGGCTAGTCGATAGATATATACATACAATCATACCATAGGCTAGCTTCTAGGGTTTAGCCTCTCTGATCTCGTGGTAGATCTACTCTTGTAATACTCATATCATCAAGAACAATCAAGCAGGACGTAGGGTTTTACCTCTATTAAGAGGGCCTGAACCAGGGTAAAACATCGTGTCCCCTGCCTCCTGTTATCATCGATCCTAGATACATAGTTCGGGACCCCCTACCAGAGATCCGCCGGTTTTGACACCAACAGTCGTACTCCCCTCCGCGTGGGAAACAACTGCCGAGTCTTCCCTGCCTCTGTGTCGTTCCCTTCCTAGGCCTCGCCGTCGTCAAACACCCTGGTGCTCTCAACGCGGCCTTGTCAACATGGTCAACGACCGACATGCATCTGAAGTGGACTGTCCGTGGAGAGGCCGACAGTTGGGTTATAACGCTCTCGATGTGGCTATATCTCCTACGTGTCAAAGCACAACTTAGAGGCATAACCGCATTGAAAGCAATGTTGCAAGTGAGGTAATCTTCACAACAACCCATGTAAATAACTAAAGGGGAAAGGTACATAGTTGGCTTACACTCGCCACGTGACACAAATACATAAATAAGTCATTACATTCATCCAATACACTCAGGGTCTGATTACGGTACCAAAATAAAGATCAACCCCAAATGCGACAAAGTCCCTGATCGCCCCAACTGGGCACCACTACTGATCATCTGGGAAGGACACATAGTAATGGCGAGAGTCTTCATCGAACTCCCACTTGAGCTCGGTCATATCATCTGGAATGGCATCATCGGTCCCTGCATCTGGTTTTGGAAGTAATCTGTGAGTCACGGGGACTCAGCAATCTCACACCCTCGTGATCAAGACTATTTAAGCTTATAGGTAAGGTAAAGGTATGATGTGGAGCTGCAGCAAGCGACTAGCATATATGGTCGCTAACATATTCGCAGAAGAGAGCGAGAAGAGAAGGCAAAAGCACGGTCGAACAACTATGATCAAGAAGTGATCCTAGAACAACCTACGTCAAGCATTACTCCAACACCGTGTTCGCTTCCCGGACTCCGCCAAGAAGAGACCATCATGGTTACACACGCGGTTGGTGCATTTTAATTAAGTTAAGTTTCAGGTTTTCTACAACCAGACATTAACAAATTCCCATCTGCCCATAACCGCGGGCACGGCTTTCAAAAGTTCAAATCCCTGCAGGGGAGTCCCAACTTAGCCCATCACAAGCTCTCACGGTCAACGAAGGATATTCCTTCTCCCAAGACAATCCGATCAGAATCGGCATCCCGGTTACAAGACATTCTTGACAATGGTAAAACTAAACCAGCAAAGCCGCCCGAATGTGCTGACAAATCCCGATAGGAGCTGCACATATCTCGTTTTCAGGGCACACTCAGATGAGCCAGACGTCGGGTAGGCCAGCCCAGAGTTGCCCCTGGTAGCCCCGGACATCGCTCAGTTGGACCAACACTTAGGGAAGCACTGGCCCAGGGGGTTAAATAAAGATGACCCTTGAGTCCGTGAAACCCAAGGGAAAAAGGCTAGGTGGCGAATTGTAAAACCAATGTTGGGCCATGCTGGAAGAGTTTTATTCAAAGCGAACTGTCAAGGGGTTCCCATTATAACCCAACCGTGTAAGGAACGCAAAATCCGGGAACATAACACCGATATGACGGAAACTAGGGCGGTAAGAGTGGAACAAAACACTAGGCATAAGGCCTAGCCTTCCACCCTTTACCAAGTATATAGGTGCATTAAGATAAACAAGATAATATTGTGATATCCCAACAATAAACATGTTCCAACAAGCAACGAACTCCAATCTTCACCTGCAACTAGCAACGCTATAAGAGAGGCTGAGCAAAGCGGTAACATAGCCAAAACGGTTTGCTAGGACAAGGTGGGTTAGAGGTTTGACATGGCAATGTGGGAGGCATGATGATTAAGTGGTAGGTATCATAGCATAGGCATAGAAAAAGAGCGAGCATCTAGCAAGCAAAGATAGAAGTGATTTCGAGGGTATGGTCATCTTGCCTGCAAAGTTCTCAGAGTTGCCTTGATCCTCGTAGGTATACTCGATGGGCTCCTCATTTACGTACTCGTCTCCCGGCTCTACCCAAGCAAGAACAACAAGCAAATGGAACACAATCAACCACGTGCGAAGCTCAAACAACATGATGCAAACATGGTATGATATGCGGGATGTGATATGTGATGCATATGCAAGATTTGGAAAGGAATGATTGAACCTGGCCTCAACTTGGAAATCCAAGAGTGCCACTGGAAAGGGGAGTTGATTTCGGTCGAAATTGATATAAAGATAACCGGAATCGGATGCACGGTTTGGAAATGGCAAGCAAAACAAATATGGCACCGGTCTGTGATAAACAGCAAGTAGCCTTCTAAATGCATCAAGAATAACATGCTACAGCACTCCAATATGGCAACAAAATACATGGCAGGGATCCACTCATGATTCTTGACAAAAGATGAACACTGAGCTACGGCTAATTCACCAAATAGCAGGTTCAAACAAGCATGGCAAAAGTGCAAAAGATAACAGGTTTCAGACTTAGAGAAATTAACATTATGTTAGGAATTTATCATCAGGAAGCAATGTTTAGAGCACGAAAACTACATGCCACAGGAACATATCATGGCAAAGCAAGACATGGCCTGAAGCTACTCTAAGCATATAACAAAAGTCCCTTAGTGACCATGAGCCAAAAGGGATCAGAAAATACAATTGCAAGCATGTGAACATAGCAACAATATAAACAGATTCAGACTTAGTGAAAAACTGGAGCATGGCAAAGCAGATTAACAAATAGGCATGTTTACGAGCTCGATGCACTCAGTAAGAGGCATTGCAAGACAAAATAAGCATACACCCAGTAAATAGACATGGAATAGAAGCTAGACATGGCAAGAATAAGAACATAGCATACACGTATCAATAACAACAAGCTCGGCAAAATTGCTAAACATGTTAACAATTTGCCAGGAACATTTTATAGCAAAAGTAGAGCTCGATTGACTCAAGCTAGGGTGCTTCATAATTGCAAACAAAGACATGGATGGAGAGAGCACAACATTATGTACAAAATATCCTTACTGATCATGCTCAAAAGAGGCACGGATCACTAGGAAACAACATGAACATATGGCATATAAATAATGACAGGGCAAGGACTTAGTGAAATTCTAAGTTCCTGATATCAGCATCATTGAGTAAGCTACTTTGCATGCTTGTGCTAGTCACCACAAATATCACAAAAATACATGGCATGCACCCCTGTAAAGATGGCATGGCATTCTTCAAAATACATGTAGAGCTCAGAATCATATCATGCACACATTAACCATGGCAAAAATGACAAAAGTGCATTTGCTGAAACAGATCTGAAACTTTCCTCACATATCCCTCTTCTAACAACATTTCGGGCATCAAGATGAGCTGAAATGAAAATGATTCAATGAGATTAAATGATGTACTCGTCGAGACGAACATTTTGATATGCTACAAGCACGAATTGGAGCAACGATTGCAGTGTTATGGCATGACAAAGATTGTAAAATATTTAGGGTTTGGAGGGGAAAAGTCAACCTCACGATCCGGATCTGGATCCAGATCGTGCACAGAAACCGAGGACGGTCGGAATCACTGTTCGCCGGAGATTAGGAGTCGTCGGAGTCGGCCGGATCGAGCAGGATGGCCGCGGTGGACTTGGGCGGCGCCGGAGTGGAACTTGGCGGCGGTGAGCGGCTCCGGTCGGCGCAGTGGCGGCGAGGCAACGATGGCGCCGCGGTGGCCGGCACTGGCGGCAGCGTCGCCGGGCGGCGAGAGGCGCGGTGGTGTCGGGCGGTCCCGGCGAGGCGGCTGGGAGAGCGGGGCAGCGCGGGCGCGCGGGTCGGGAGGGCTCCCCGCGGGCTTCACAGGCCGCGGCGGTGGGGAGGCCGGCCGGGACATGTGGCGGCCCCCGGTTGGCTGCGGGCGGCGACGGCGGTTTCGTCCGGCCAGACCGGACGTGTCTGGCGCGGCGAGAGGGAGAGGAGCTAGGTTTAGGGGAGGGAAGACCCGAAAATTTTGGGGAGTGGCCCTTTTTATAGGGGTAGAGGGAGCTAGGAAGCTCCAAATAAGGTGCGGTTTGCGGCCACGCGATCATGATTGATCGCTCTAGAATATAGAAGGGGTTTAGGTGGGTTTTGGACCACTTTGGAGGGGTGTTGGGCTGCAACACACATGAGGCCTTTTCGGTCCCTCGGTTAACCGTTGGAGTATCAGACGAAGTCCAAATGGCACGAAACTTGACAGGCGGTCTACCGGTAGTAAACCAAAGCCGCTTGTCAAGTATCAGTCCAATCCGAAAACGTTTAGCCCCCACACACGAAAAGAGGTAGAAATGGACACCGGAGGACATAGGAGCGCCGGAATGCAAAACGGACAACGGAGAAAATGCTCGGAGGCATGAGACGAACATGTATGCAAATGCAATGCACATGATGACATGATATGAGATGCATGACAAAGACAAAACACACGGAGACAAAAACCCATCAACGAGGAAATAACATAACTTAGTGTAGGAAACGGCAAGAGTTGGGATACAAATAAGGTAAATTACATCCGGGTGTTACATGGGTCCATGGCCGCACGCAAGGAAATGCCTCCTTATTACGCGCAAAATAATGATTCCTCCACCTGACATGAGGGACCCACCAAAAGGGCCTCTGTATTTCATGAAAAAAACGTTACTGCCGCTGACAGCTCGGACCCACCAGCTATATCTTCGCACGCAAGAAAGTGCCTCCTTATTACGCACAAAAAAATGAATACTCCCCCTGTTAGCTGGGACACAGTATAGTGGCAGGCTGACTTGTGGGCCTACTAAGTTAACGGGGACAGAGGGCTTTGTCAACTTAGTCAATATGCACGATTCTAGCTCCAGTGACCGTACAATGTCCATCCAACGGTCGTAGTGCTTCTTCAACCTCTGGTCTTCTTGCTCTAGCCGCCCAAACCAGCGCCGGTCGTGCCTCGTGCTCCTGCCTCCCATGGCCGGCTGCGATGCGGCGAAGGCCTCACCGCCCCCTACTACTCCCACCGCTGGCCAGGCCATCCCTCTACTCACCCACACCCCATGTTATTCTGCGGCGATGGCAGCCTGACACTGCAGCGAACCAGTGAACCCTCGTACCCCTCTACGCGTGGGCATCCACTGCCGCGTCTTCCCCGGCTCAGCATCGTCCCATTCCTAGGCCTCGCCGTCGTCCACCGCCCTGGTGCTCTCGGCGCGGCATGGTCAACGTGTTCAAGGAACGGCTTCCATCGAACGTGGACTGTACGTGGAGAGGCTGACAGCTGGGTCCACGGCCGCAGCAAGGAAGTGCCTCCTTATTACGTGCAAAATAATTATTCCTCCACCTGACAGCAGGGACCCACCGGACGTGCCACTGTATTTTGCAAAAAAATGTTTGCCCCTGACTGCTGGGACCCTCCAGCTACATCTTCGCACGCAAGGAAGTGCGTTTGGGCAAAAAAACGATTCGCCCCCCTGACTGCTGGGACCCACCAGCTACATCTTCGCGAGCAAGGAAGTTCCTGACAGTCGGGACTCACCTGGTCGAAGCATACATATATACTGGTGGATGTAGAGGTGCGCACGTGTCGTAGTAGAGGCGTGTACATTTCGTAGTAGAGGCGCGCACGTAGCATGTACACGTACGTACAGCGGCCAGGGTGTGCTACGTCTTGAGCTTGCGTTGGTTTTCCCCGAAGAGGAAGGGATGATGCAACAGAGTAGCGTAAGTATTTCCCTCAGTTTTTGAGAACCAAGATATCAATCCAGTAGGAGCCCACGCTCAAGTCCCTCGTACCTGCACAAAGCGATAGCTACTCGCAACCAGAGCGATTAGGGGTTGTCAAGCCCTTCACGGTCACTTACGAGAGTGAGATCTGATAGATATAATATTTTTGGTATAAAGATGCAAAGTAAAAAGTAAAGGCAAAGTAAAAAAGCAAAGTAAGATTAAAGTAATGGAGATTGATATGATGAGAATAGACCTGGGGGCCATAGGTTTCACTAGTGGCTTCTCTTAAGAGCATAAGTATTCTACGGTGGGTGAACAAATTACTGTTGAGCAATTGACAGAATTGAGCATAGTTATGAGAATATCTAGGCATGATCATGTATATAGGCATCACGTCCATGACAAGTAGATCGAAATGATCCTGCATCTACTACGATTACTCCACTCATCGACCGCTATCCAGCATGCATCTAGAGTATTAAGTTAAAAACAGAGTAACGCCTTAAGCAAGATGACATGATGTAGAGAGATAAATTCATGCAATATGAAATAAACCCCATCTTGTTATCCTTGATGGCAACGATACAATATGTGCCTTGCTGCCCCTTCTGTCACTGGGTAAGGACACCGCAAGATCGAACCCAAAGCTAAGCACTTCTCCCATGGCAAGAACTACCAATCTAGTTGGCCAAACCAAACGGATACTTCAAAGAGACTTGCAAAGATAACCAATCATACATAAAAGAATTCGGAGAAGATGCAAATATTATTCATAGATAGACTTGATCATAAACCCACAATTCATCGGTCTCAACAAACACACCGCAAAAAGAAGATTACATCGAATAGATCTCCATGAGAAAGGGGGAGAAGTTTGTATTGAGATTCAAAGAGAGAGAAGAAGCCATCTAGCTACTAACTATGGACCCGAAGGTCTGAGGTAAACTACTCACACTTCATCGGAGAGGCTATGATGATGTAGAAGCCCTCCGTGATGATGGCCCTCTTCCGGCGGAGCTCCGGAACAGGCCCCAAGATGGGATCTCGTGGATACAGAAAGTTGCGGCGGTGGAATTAGGTTTTTGGCTCCTATTCTGCTAGTTTGGGGGTACGTGTGTATATATAGGAGGAAGAAGTACGCCGGAGGAGCAACGAGGGGCCCACGAGGCAGGGGGTGCGCCCTAGGGGGGCGCCCCCACCCTCGTGACCGCCTCTTTTGTTCCTTGGAGCAGGGTCCAAGTCTCCTAGATCACGTTCGGTGAGAAAATCACGTTCCCGAAGATTTTATTCCATTTGGACTCTGTTTGATATTCCGTTTCTTCGAAATACTGAAATAGGCAAAAAACAACAATTCTGGGCTGGGCCTCCGGTTAATAGGTTGGTCCCAAAAATAATATAAAAGTGGAAAATAAAGCCCAATATAGTCCAAAATAGTAGATAATATAGCATGGAGCAATCAAAAATTATAGATACGTTGGAGACGTATCAGGCATCCCGAAGCTTAATTCCTGCTCGTCCTCGAGTAGGTAAATGATAAAAAGAGAATTTTTGATGCGGAGTGCTACTTGGCATAATTTCAATGCAAATCTTCTTAATTGTGGTATGAATATTCAGATTAGAAAGATTCAAGACAAAATTTTATATTGACATAAAAAATAATAATACTTCAAGCATACTAACAAAGCAATTATGTCTTCTCAAAATAACATGGCCAAAGAAAGTTATCCCTACAAAATCATATAGTCTGGCTATGCTCCATCTTCACCACACAAAGTATTTAAATCATGCACAGCCCCGATGACAAGCCAAGCAATTGTTTCATACTCTAACTTTTTCAAAACTTTTTCAATCTTCACGCAATACATGAGCGTGAGCCATGGGTATAGCACTATAGGTGGAATAGAATGGTGGTTGTGGAGAAGACAAAAAGAAGAACATGGTCTCACATCAACTAGGCGTATCAACGGGCTATGGAGATGCCCATCAATAGATATCAATGTGAGTGAGTAGGGATTGCCGTGCAACGGATGCACTAGAGATATAAGTATATGAAAGCTCAAAAAGAAACTAAGTGGGTATGCATCCAACTTGCTTGCTCATGAAGACCTAGGGCAATTTTGAGGAAGCCCATCATTGGAATATACAAGCCAAGTTCTATAATGTAAAATTCCCACTAGTATATGAAAGTGATAACATGAGAGACTATCTACTATCAAGATCATGGTGCTACTTTGAAGCACAAGTGTGGTAAAAGGATAGTAACATTGTCCCTTCTCTCTTTTTCTCTCATTTTTTTATTTGGGCCTTTTCTATTTTTTATGGCCTCTTTTATTTGGGCTTCTTTGGCCTCCTTTTTTTATTTATTTTATTTTTCGTCTGGAGTCTCATCCTGACTTATGGGGGAATCATAGTCTCCATCATTCTTTCCGCACTGGGACAATGCTCTAATAATGATGATCATGTCACATCCCTGGTCCTGTTATGCACTAGGCTAGACCCTCATGTGTGCATCATGTTTAAATTCAAATGAAATTTGAATTGAGGAATTTTCAAAAGCCTCAGGAAACCTCTAAAAATAACCAACATTTAAATCTTCTCAAATGAGTCCAAGAAAATGTTCCTGTTATTCCATGGAAATATTGGTAAGAGGTAAAATTTAAACCAATATTTTTGGAGTCACAGAGATATTTATTTTGGCCATTTGAATTAATCCAATAACTATTTGCTATGGATTTATATTTAATATATATTAAATATGACTCCAATAATTCTGGAAGTTTGTGAGTGGCTTTGTATATATTTTGGCAAGCCACATAAAAACCTACAGAATTTATTAAAATGATTTAGTTGCTAAACTAAATCAAAACAGAGGAAGAAAAAAAATAGAAAACAATAAGTAAAAGGAGGAGCAGAAGAACTACCTGGCGCTCACCTCTCAGCCCACCTGGCCCAGCACGGCCCAGCCCACCGCCGCTTCCCCCCCCCTGTCGTCTTCCTCCCTCGCCAGAAGGACACGGCGCACGCGCCCGAGCTCGCCACGCCACCAGGCTGCCTGCCTGCGTCGCCTGGCCACCGCGACGCCGCGCGTCATCTCCTCGGCGCCGCCCCGACCCCCTGGACCACCTCGCTCTCTCCCTCTCCCTCGTTTCTCTCCTCTGCTTCCTCTCTCTCACTCGCCCGAACGCAGCCGTCGCCGCCGACGAGCTCCCCCACGGCCACAGCCACCCCCTCGCTCCCTCTCCGCATCCCTGAGCTCCGTCCCGACCCCGTGGAGCTACACACACGACGAACGCGACCCCGGGAGGCCAGCAACGTCGCCATCGCCGTCGTCTTCCACCTCGGGCTCCGGCCACCATCGTCGTCGATCCGCCGCACGCAGGACGTCCCCGAGCCGGCTAACCATCCCTACGGCACCGCTGTGAGCTCCGCCACCGTTTCCCCCTCTTCCCCTCTTCGTTTGATTGCCGTAGCCGTCGCCCCCTTGATGACCGAAACCCGCCGCCGCCTGTGATCGCCGCCGACGTGCCTCCGGCCACCTTGTGGCCCGGCTGTCGTGCTCAGCTTCCTCCCCGCGCTGCCTAGAGCACGTAGGTGCCTCGCACGAGCCTCCCCGACCACCGTAGCGTCGACCCCGAGCTCGCCCGAGCTCCGGCGACCGCCACGGTCGATGCCGGTGACGACTCCGGCCATCTTAGGCCCAGCCGCTGCCACTACTCGACGCGGACAAGTGCCTGCGTCACGTAGATGCCCTCCACCGGCCATTTGGTCGTCGGAGGAGGGAAACCGCACCCCTCCGCCGTCTCTGGCTCCGCCGGCGACGAGCCGCGGGTCAACTCCGGCGAGTTGACCCAGGTTTGACCTTCCCCGTGTGTCACTGACGTGTGGGCCACCCCCTGACATTTTAGTTAGTATTAGTTTAACACTAATTAACCTAGGTTAGTTAGCTGATTAGTCGCTGACCAGTGGGCCCCGGCCCCACAAACAGTTTAGTTAGAATTAACTTAAGGCTAATTAACTTGGTTAATTAGTTGTGTCACTGACCAGTGGACCCCGCTGGTCAGGTTTGACCTGGGCGCCCAGTTGACTCTGCTGACGTCACAGTGACGTGGTGCTGACGCCATAAATCATTTTCTGGATTTAAAATAAATTCAGGAAATTCCAGAAAATTGTATAAACTTCTAAAATTCATAGAAATTCAACCGTAACTCCAAATTAAATAAATTATATATGAAAAATTATCAGAAAAATTCAAGGAATCCATCTGTACCATTTTCATGCATGTTTGAACAATGGTTGTCCTCTGTTTTGGACAAAACAAATAAAGGGCATTTAAATAATCATATATGGAGTTGGAGTTTGAATCATGTATTCAAACCAACTTCATTTAAATCATAGCTAGGTGCATTAGCCCAAAACACATTCATATTGCCATGTCATAGCATGCATCATATTGTGCATTGCATTGATCGTCTTTCTTCTGTGTTTGCCGGTGTTGTTCCCCCTCGATAGACGTTGTACCGGCGATGTGATCGATGACACCGATGAAGAGCTATATTATCTTCAGAAGTGCCAGGCAAGAAAAACCCCCTTGTTCATTCCGATACAATCCCACTCTCTCGCTCCTGCTCTCTTTTACTGCATTAGGACAACAACGATTCATCTGTTACTTGCTGCGGTAGCTGAACCCCTTTATCCTCTGCATGACCTGTCATTCCACAGTAAATAGATGAAACCCACTAGCATGAGTAGGAGTTGTTTGAGCCCTGTTGTGCCTACTCATTCTTGCTTGTTTGTCATGCCTGCTACTGCTTAGAGTTGTGTCAGGTCTGATTCATCGGGAATGAATCAGAGGTGTGTGAATATGTCCTACTGTGTGTGAACACGATTTGGTAAAGGTAGCGGTGAGAGGCCATGTAGGAGTACATGGTGGGTTGTCTCATTGCAGCCGTCCTCAGGAACTGAGTTCTGTGTTTGTGATCCATGATTCAGCTACTACCACGCATTGGGCCCGAAACCAATGGACCCTCTCGGCTTCTTATTCACCCTAGTCCTCTGTCCAGGAGTTGCAAGTAGTTTCTGGTGTTTGTAGCCTACTGGAGGCCGTGGACAGCGCTGACCGTAGGGGTGGGCTGTGATGCGGTAGGTACGTGGCACGGTGTACCGGATACCCGTTAGGTATCTCGGGAACCCTGTTCACATCGTTTGGGGCTGTGAGCGAAACTCCGGCCGGATCTCCTCATGGATGGAACCCGAATATGTGATAAACCTGGACTAGAGACTTGAGTGTTTAGGCAGGCCGTGGCCGACACCCACGTTGGGCTTCCGCTTGAAGGTTGCCGAGTACATGTCGTGTAAACGGCGGTAAGTGGTGAGAGCGTGTGTGAAGAAGTACACCCCTGCAGGGTTAACATCATCTATTCGAATAGCCATGTCCGCGGTAAAGGACTTCTGGGTTGCTTATATCAGTTCATAGACAAGTGAAAGTGGATACTCTAAAATACGCAAGATAAGCGTGAGTGCTATGGATGGCGCTCTCGTAGGGAGACGGGAGCGGATCCATAGTGGTGTATTGATATGGTGAATATGTGGACTCGTGTGCGCCACCTCAAAAGAGTTACTTGCAGTCGTAGTTTAGGATAGCCACCGAGTCAAAGCTGGCTTGCTGCAGTTAAACCCCACCATCCCCTTTGTTGATAATGATGCATATGTAGTTAGTTCTGATGTAAGTCTTGCTGGGTACATTTGTACTCGCGTTTGCCTATTTTATGTTTTTGCAGAGAGACTTCGGTCTCGCTAGTAGTTCCGCGTGGACTTCGATGTTTAGCTTGTTACCTCAGCTACGATCTTGTGCCCTCGGCAGGATCTGGTAGATAGTCAGGCTTCTCAGCCTTTTTCATTTTATAGTTGTCTATTCTCAGACATGTTAAGCTTCCGCATGTGCTTTGACTTGTATGCTCTGAATGTTGGGTCATGAGACCCCTGTTTGTAATATCTCGCTCCTCGAAGCCTATTGAATAAATACTTGAGTCGTAGAGTCATGTTGTGATGCCATGTTGTATTTGCACATATCGAGCATATTGTGTGTATGTTATTGAAATGCTTGGTATGTGTGTGATCTGGCTATCTAGTTGTTTATCCTTAGTAGCCTCTCTTACCGGAAAATGTCTCCTAGTGTTTCCACTGAGCCATGGTAGCTTGCTACTGCTCCGGAACACTTAGGCTGGCCGGCATGTGTCCTTCTTCGTTCCTGTGTCCGTCCCTTCGGGGAAATGTCACGCGATGAATACCGGAGTCCTGTTAGCCCGCTACAGCCCGGTTCACCGAAGTCCTACTAGCCCAGTGCTACAGCCTAGATTCACTCGCTGATGACCGACACGTTCGATGTTGGGTCATGGATGCCTGTCCCTGTAAGTTAGTGCCACTTTGAATTTACGACTAGCCATGTCAGCCCGGGCTCCTTATCATATGGATGCTAGCGACACTATCATATACGTGTGCCAAAAGGCACAAACGGTCCCGGGCAAAGGTAAGGCGACACCCGTGGGAATACCGTGCGTGAGGCCGCAAAGTGATATGAGGTGTTACATGCTAGATCGATGTGGCATTGAGTCGGGGTCCTGACAGATCATCACACTTTTATTTTTCTTATAACTCAACAATTACAACTCGATACTTAGAACAAAATATGACTCTATGTGAATGCATCCGGTGGTGTACCGGGATATGCAATATGACAATGATGGAGTGTGTCATGATGAACTAGATGGTGGAAAGTTGCATGGCAATATATCTCGGAATGGCTATGGAAATGCCATAATAGGTAGGTATGGTGGCTGTTTTGAGGAAGGTATATGGTAGGTGTATGATACCGGCAAAAGGTGTGTGGTATTAGAGAGGCTAGCAAAGGTGGAAGGGTGAGAGTGCGTATAATCCATGGACTCAACATTAGTCATAAAGAACTCATATACTTATTGCAAAAATCTATAAGTTATCAAAGCAAAGTATTACACGCATGCTCCTAGGGGGATAGATTGGTAGGAAAAGACCATCGCTCGTCCCCGACCGCCACTCATAAGGAAGACAATCAATAAATAAATCATGCTCCGACTTCATCACATAACGGTTCACCATACGTGCATGCTACGGGAATCACAAACCTTAACACAAGTATTCTTTAAATTCACAACTACTCAACTAGCATGACTTTAATATTATCACCTCCGTATCTCAAAACAATTATCATGCTTCAATCTTTTCTTAGTATTCAACACACTCACAAGAAAGTTTCACCAATCTTGAATACCAAGCATATTATTGTTAAGCAAATTACCATGCTATTAAGAGACTCTCAAAATAATTTAAGTGAAGCATGAGAGATCAATAGTTTCTTTAAAACAAATCCACCACCGTGCTCTAAAAGATCTAAGTGAAGCTCATAGAGCAAAATTATAATGCTCAAAAGATATAAGTGAAGCACATAGAGGAAAATTATCTAGCTTAAAAGATATAAGTGAAGCACACAGAGCAAAACTACTTAGCTCAAAAGATATAAGTGAAGCACATAGAGTATTCTATCAAATTTTAATTCATGTATGGATCTCTCAAAAGGTGTGTACAGAAAGGATGATTGTGGCATACTAAGACACAAAGACACAAATAATACAAGACGCTCCAAGCAAAAACACATATCATGTTGGTGAATAAAAATATAGCTCCAAGTAAATTACCGATAGAAGTGGACGAAAGAGGGGATGCCTCCCGGGGCATCCCCAAGCTTTGACTTTTTGGTGTCCTTGGATTATCTTGGGGGTGCCCAAGGCACCCCCAAGCTTAGGCTCTTTCCACTCCTTGTTCCATGATCCATCAAAAGAATTCACCCAAAACTTAAAAACTTCACAACACAAAACTCAAAATAGAAAACTCGTGAGCTCCGTTAGCGAAAGAAAACAAAAGACCACTTCAAGGTACTGTAATGAACTCATTATTAATTTATATTGGTGTTAAAACTACTGTATTCCAACTTCTCTATGGATTATAAACTATTTTACTAGCCATAGATCCATCAAAATAAGCAAACAACACACGAAAAACAGAATCTGTTAAAAAGAGAACAGTCTGTAGTAATCTGTAGCTAGCGCAAGATCTGGAACCCCAAAAATTCTAAAATAAATTTCTGGACGTGAGGAATTTATCTATTAATCATCTTCAAAAAGAATTAACTAAATATCACTCTCCAAATAAAAATGACAGCAGTTCTCGTGAGTGCTAAAGTTTCTGTTTTTTACAGCAAGTTCAACAAGACTTTCCCCAAGTCTTCCGAACGGTTCTACTTGGCACAAACAATAATTAAACACAAAAAACACAACCAAAACAGAGGATAAATAATTTATTTATTACTAAACATGAACAAAAGGCAAGGAATAAAAATAAAATTGGGTTGCCTCCCAACAAGCGCTATCGTTTAACGCCCCTAGCTAGGCATAAAAGCGAGGATAGATCTAGGTATTGCCATCTTTGGTAGGCAATCCATAAGTGGCTCTCATGATAGTTTCATATGATAATTTTATTTTCTTTCTTGGAAAGTGTTCCATGCCCTTTTTTAATGGAAATTGAAATCTAATATTCCCTTCCTTCATATCAATAATCGCACCAACCGTTCTAAGGAAAGGTCTACCAAGAATAATAGGGCAAGAAGGATTGCAATCTATATCAAGAACAATGAAATCTACGGGCACATAATTCCTTTTTGCCACAATAAGAACATCATTAATCCTTCTCATAGGTTTCTTAATAATGGAATCCGCAAGATGCAAGTTTAGAGAGCAATCATCAAAATTACGGAAATCTAGTAAATCACACAAAGTCTTGGGAATAGTAGACACACTAGCACCCAAATCACACAAAGCATAAAACTCATGATCTTTAATTTTAATTTTAATAGTTGGTTCCCACTCATTATAGAGTTTTCTAGGGATAGAAACTTTCAACTCAAGTTTTTCTTCATAAGATTGCATCAAGGCATCAACAATATGTTCGGTGAAGGCTTTATTTTGACTATAAGCATGTGGAGAATTTAGCACGGATTGCAACAAGGAAATAAAATCAATTAAAGAGCAACTTTCATAATTAAATTCCTTGAAATCCAATATAGTGGGTTTAGCAACATCTAGATTTTTATTTCTTTCAATCCCACTTTCATCAATTTCATCATTAAGATCTAAATACTCTGAATTTTTAGAACGCCTTCTAGGTAAAGGAAGATCATATTCAGTTTCATCAAGATTAATATTGCAAAATAAAGATTTAATAGGAGACACATCAATAACTTTTAGATATTCATCTTGATTTTTCATAGGTATTGGAAGAACACGCTTTAATAAAGGCATCTTTGGAGGCACGCATCCTAGTGGTTCTTTCCTTGCACTCATCAATGGAAATTCTCATGGCTTTGAGAGACTCATTGATATCATGCTTAGGAGGAATAGATATAAGCTTTAAAGAATCAACCTCAAGAGAAATTCTATCAATGTTTCTAGCCAAATCATCAACTTTAAGCAATTTCTCCTCAAGCAAAGCATTAAAATTCTTTTGTGAATTCATAAACTCTTAACACTATTCTCAAATTCAGAGGGCATCTTATTATAATTTCCATAAGAGTTTTTGTAGGAATTCCCATAATTATTAGAAGGATTACTAGGATATGGCCTAGGATTAAAATTCCCTCTATAAGCGTTGTTACCAAAATTATTCCTATCAACAAAATTCACATCCATAGATTCATTGTTATTCTCAATGAAAGTAGACAAAGGCATATCATTAGGATCAGAAGAAACACTCTTAGTAGAAAATAATTTCATAAGTTCATCCATCTTTCCACTCAACACATTAATTTCTTCGATCGCATGCACTTTTTTATTAGAAGATCTTTTAGTATGCCATTGAGAATAATTAACCATAATATTATCTAGGAGTTTAGTAGCATCTCCTAAAGTGATTTCCATAAAAGTGCCTCCCGCGGCCGAATCTAAAAGATTTCTAGAAGCAAAATTCAATCCGGCATAAATTTTTTGTATAATCATCCACAAATTCAAACCATGAGTAGGGCAATTACGTATCATTAATTTCATTCTCTCCCAAGCTTGTGCAACATGTTCATGATCAAGTTGTTTAAAGTTCATAATATCGTTTCTAAGAGAGATGATCTTAGCGGGAGGAAAATACTTAGAGATAAAAGCATCTTTGCACTTGTTCCATGAATCAATACTATTCTTAGGCAAAGACGAAAACCAAGATTTAGCACAATCTCTAAGCAAAAAAGGAAATAGCTTCAATTTAACGACATCATTATTGACATCTTTTTCCTTTTTCATATCACATAAATCAACGAAGCTATTCAGATGAGTAGCAGAATATTCACTAGGAAGGTCGGCGAAATGATCTTTCATAACAAGATTCAACAAAGCAGTATTAATTTCACAAGATTCAACATCGGTAAGAGGAGAAATCGGAGTGCTAAGGAAATCATTATTATTGGTATTGGTGAAGTCACACAATTTGGTAGTATCTTGAGCCATCACGACAAATAAGCAATCTAACACACGAGCAAACAAAAAGCAAACGGGCAAAAGGAGGCAAATAGAGAGGGAGGATAGAGAGAGAGAGGGCAAATAAAACGGCAAGGGTGAATTGGGGGGAGAGGAAAACTAGAGGCAAATGGCAAATAATGTAATGCGAGAGATAGGGATTGTGATGGGTACTTGGTATGTTGACTTTTTGCGTGGACTCCCCGGCAATGACGCCAGAAATCCTTCTTGCTACGCCTTGAGCTTGCGTTGGTTTTCCCCGAAGAGGAAGAGATGATGCAGCAGAGTAGCGTAAGTATTTCCCTCAGTTTTTGAGAACCAAGGTATCAATCCAGTAGGAGCCCATGCTCAAGTCCCTCGTACCAGCACAAAGCGATAGCTACTCGCAACCAACGCGATTAGGGGTTGTCAAGCCCTTCACGGTCACTTACGAGAGTGAGATCTGATAGATATAATATTTTGGTATTTTTGGTATAAAGATGCAAAGTA
This sequence comes from Triticum aestivum, assembly GCF_018294505.1. Taxonomy (NCBI): domain Eukaryota; kingdom Viridiplantae; phylum Streptophyta; class Magnoliopsida; order Poales; family Poaceae; genus Triticum; species Triticum aestivum. Next base: position 533,631,331 of record NC_057812.1, read on the forward strand.
AAAAGTAAAGGCAAAGTAAAAAAAGAAAAGCAATATTAAAGTAATGGAGATTGATATGATGATAATAGACCCAGGGGCCATAGGTTTCACTAGTGGCTTCTCTCAAGAGCATAAGTAATCTACGGTGGGTGAACAAATTACTGTTGAGCAATTAACAGAATTGAGCATAGTTATGAGAATATCTAGGCATGATCATGTATATAGGCATCACGTCCATGACAAGTAGATCGAAACGATTCTGCATCTACTACTATTACTCCACTCATCGACCGCTATCCAGCATGCATCTAGAGTATTAAGTTAAAAACAGAGTAACGCCTTAAGCAAGATGACATGATGTAGAGAGATAAATTCATGCAATATGAAATAAACCCCATCTTGTTATCCTCGATGTAAACGATACAATACGTGCCTTGCTGCCCCTTCTATCACTGGGTAAGGACACCGCAAGATCGAACCCAAAGCTAAGCACTTCTCCCATGGCAAGAACTACCAATCTAGTTGGCTAAACCAAACAGATACTTTGAAGAGACTTGCAAAGATAACCAATCATACATAAAAGAATTTAGAGAAGATTCAAATATTATTCATAGATAGACTTGATCATAAACCCACAATTCATCGGTCTCAACAAACACACTGCAAAAAGAAGATTGCATCGAATAGATCTCCACGAGAGAGGGGGAGAACTTTTATTGAGATTCAAAGAGAGAGAAGAAGTCATCTAGCTACTAACTATGGACCCGAAGGTCTGAGGTAAACTACTCACACTTCATCGGAGAGGCTATGATGATGTAGAAGCCCTCCGTGATGATGGCCCTCTTCTGGCAGAGCTCCGAAACAGGCCCCAAGATGGGATCTCGTGGATACAGAAAGTTGCAGCGGTGGAATTAGGTTTTTGGCTCCTGTTCTGATAGTTTGGGGGTACGTGTGTATATATAGGAGTTAGAAGTACGCCGGAGGAGCAACGAGGGGCCCACGAGGGCAGGGGGCGCGCCCTAGGGGGGGCGTCCCCACCCTCGTGACCGCCTCTTTTGTTCCTTGGAGCAGGGTCCAAGTCTCCTGGATCATGTTCGGTGAGAAAATCATGTTCCCAAAGATTTTATTCCGTTTGGACTCCGTTTGATATTTTGTTTCTTCGAAACACTGAAATAAGCAAAAAACAGCAATTTTGGGCTGGGCCTCCGGTTAATAGGTTAGTCCCAAAAATAATATAAAAGTGGAAAATAAAGCCCAATATAGTCCAAAATAGTAGATAATATAGCATGGAGCAATCAAAATTTATAGATACGTTGGAGACGTATCAGGGTACAAGAAAGAAAATATGGCCACGTTTGTGTACATACGGGCAGGGTCTCGAACGCCTACTCACGCATACGTATGGCCAGGCTCGTGTACACGGCTGGGTCGGAACGGAGAAACAACTTTGTCGTCGTGTTCATGGGGAGGCAACAGAACGCGCCGTGTTCATGGGGAGGCAACGGAATGCGTCGTGTTCATCGGGAGGCAACAGAACGCGTGGGAGCCAATCGGCTGGGTCGGAATGGAATGCGTGGTCATGTTCATCGTGAGGGCTTGGACGGAACAGGCGATGGAAACGAGGCCTTTCGTACAACACAACGGAGGAAACAGACCTGCTATGTTCGGAACGGGGTCCTGTTGATCGGGAGGGGTCTGGCGTACCGCAAAACGGAGGAAACAGACCTCCTACGGTCGAAACGGGGGTCCTATTCATCGGGAGGGGTGTGGCGTAATGCAAAACGGACAAAACAGACCTCCTACGGTCGAAACGAGGGTCCTGTTGATCGGGAGGGGTGTGCCGTACCGCAAAACGGATGAAACGGACATCCTACGGTCGAAATGGGGGTCTTGTTCATCGGGAGGGGTGTGGCATACCGCAAAATGGGACTCCACGAGACACTGTTCATCTCCACCGTCGACCTCCTCCAGCCTCCACGGGCTACCGTCGACCTCCTCGAGCCTCCACGGGCTCCTGTTCATCTAGCCTCCACCGCGCGCTACTCCACCGGCTACTGTTCAACCACCCCTCCACGGGCACCCCTCCACGGTCTACTGTTCATCCAGCCCTCCACACCACGGGGTCCTGTTCAACCACCCCTCCATAGGCACCCCTCCATCGTCTACTGTTCATCCAACCCTCCACACCACGGGGTCCTGTTCATCCAGAGGCAACGCCACCGCTCACTGTTCATCCAACCCCCCCCCCCCCCGCAACGCTCACTGTTCATCCAATCGACCAGCTTCAGTTAGCAGCAGTAGCAAAGGAATCGCTCAAACGGGTTCAATTAACAGCCATCGATCAACCGCTCGGGTTCAGTAGTGCGTAGCCTGCAGTGCAATCGCTCGGGTTCAGTTAGAGCCCAACGCCTCGCTCGTGTTCAGTTAGAGCCAATGCCTGGCACACACACGCGTACGTGTACGAGAGAAACGCGCATCGCTCGGCCCCCGACCTCCCACAGTAACCGGGAACTCCCTGAAATTTTCCTCCCCCTCACTTCTACCATGGTTTTTTACATCATGGACGGCCCAAAGAATGTCGTGCAGCTACGTCTCCGGCTCGCCCAGGACGAAAAGCCCATTTTCTGTCATGATTTTTTGTCATAGAAGTAGGAGCCCACCACATCTATGATAATACTGGGTTTTGTCACAATTATCGTCATAGAAGTGTCATATGTATGACCGAAAAAAATTCGTTTGGCCCAAAATGTCACGGATGTGTCTTTTTTTGTAGTGATTCCCAGGTCGCATGGGCTTGCCCCTGCGGCATGTATCTTTCTGCATCTTTAGCTTACTATGCTGGGGGCGCCCCTCAGGCTACATCATCCCCAGGCCGCTCGGGTCCGTCCCAGTGGCATGTGTTGTTCTTGCATCTATCTATGCTAGCTCGTTCCCATGTATGAGTTATTTATAGTCATCACTTGCTTGATTATCACTCGCTGCGGCCGCCCGTGTCGCCGATTGGCCCCTTGCTCATCCCGCAACGGGGGCTACTCATGCTGGCACGGCGATTGTGCTCGGGTCCGTCCCTGCAACGCTGACAAATCTGAGCGGTCGAGCTCTGGCTCGCGGCATGCCTGCGCACGTCACCTCACTAGGCCCTTAGTGCCTTCATCTTCTCGTGGAACGACCAATGGCAGGCCGGCAAGCGTGGTTGCAATTTGTACCCCTCTTCGCGCTAACTTGCAGGAACCTCCCGAGGGCGACAACAGGCGGTACCGCGGGCTCCCTCTTTTACCATGCAATTCGCTTGCGCGTTAAAGCGGGGGGGGGGGTCCTAAGCATCACGACTTAGGAGCTCTTACTGGCTCTCCAGCCCTCACCCCTGGCCTTGACCATGGCATCATGACCTGCCATACCAGCGGCGGCTGAGCTCGCTCGAGAGCCGGGACCCGAGGACGTAGAGCACAAAGAAGAGTTTGGGAAAAAGGGGAGGCTCACACGGGCCTAACCTAGCTACGTTATGGCCGTCGACGCATGAGTCTGGCGCTGCACAAGGAATCAACTCTGGACTTCCAAGATAAGTTTCGCACCCGGGTCGGCCGAGCGCTACGACATAAGATTTCCACCTGATACAGCCTTTTTACGTCGACGCTGCCTCTCTTTCCTACCTTTAGGTAGCTGCTTGCACACTAAAGGGGACCTCTTGAGCATCGCGCCTCAGGAGCTTGATACGTCTCTAATGTATCTATAATTTCTGATTGTTCCATGCTATTATATTATCTGTTTTGGATGTTAATGGGCTTATTTATACACTCTTATATTATTTTGGGGACTAACCTACTAACCCAAGGCCCAGTGCAAATTGCTGTTTTTTTGCCTATTTCAGTGTTTCACAGAAAAGGAATATCAAACGGAATCCAAACGGAATGAAACCTTCAGGAGAGTTATTTTTGGAACAAATGTGATCCAGGGGACTTGGAGTGGACGTCAAGAAATCAACAAGGAGGCCACGAGGCAGGGGCGCGCCTACCCCCCTGGGCGCGCCCTCCACCCTCATGGGCCCCTCGTGGCTCCACCGACCTACTTCTTCCCACTATATATGTCCACATACCCCGAAAACATCCAGGAGCACCATGAAACCCTATTTCCACCGCCGCAACCTTCTGTACCCAAGAGATCCCATCTTGGGGCCTTTTCCGGAGCTCCGCCAGAGGGGGCATCGATCACGGAGGGCTTCTACATCAACACCATAGCCTCTCTAATGACGTGTGAGTAGTTTACCTCAGACCTTCGGGTCCATAGTTATTAGCTAGATGGCTTATTCTCTCTCTTTGGATCTCAGTACAATGTTCTCCTAGATCTTCTTGGAGATCTATTTGATGTAACTCTTTTTGCGGTGTGTTTGTTGAGATCCGATGAATTGTGGGTTTATGATCAAGTTTATCTATGAACAATATTTGATTCTTCTCTGAATTGTATGATCGGTTATCTTTGCAAGTTTCTTCGAATTATCAGTTTGGTTTGGCCTACTAGATTGATCTTTCTTGCAATGGGAGAAGTGCTTAGCTTTGGGTTCAATCTTGTGGTGTCCTTTCCCAGTGACAGCAGGGGCAGCAAGGCACGTATTGTATTGTTTCCATCGAGGATAAAAAGATGGGGTTTATATCATATTGCTTGAGTTTATCCCTCTACATCATGTCATCTTGCCTAATGCATTACTCTGTTCTTATGAACTTAATACTCTAGATGCATGCTGGATAGCGGTCGATGTGTGGAGTAATAGTAGTAGATGCAGAATTGTTTCGGTCTACTTGTCGCGGACGTGATGCCTATATACATGGTCATGCCTAGATATTCTAATAATTATTCACTTTTCTATCAATTGCTCGACAGTAATTTGTTCACCCACCGTAATACGTATGCTATCTTGAGAGAAGCCACTAGTGAAACCTATGGCCCCCGGGTCTATCTTTTATCATATAAGTTCCAATCTATTTTATTTTGCAATATTTACTTTCAATCTATATCATAAAAATACCAAAAATATTTATCTTACTATTATTATCTCTATTAGATCTCACTCTCGTAAGTGACCGTGAAGGGATTGACAGCCCCTTTATCGCATTGGTTGCGAGGTTCTTATTTGTTTGTGTAGGTACGAGGGACTTGCGCGTAGTCTCCTACTGGATTGATACCTTGGTTCTCAAAAACTGAGGGAAATACTTACGCTACTTTGCTGCATCACCCTTTCCTCTTCAAGGCAAAACCAACGCAATGCTCAAGAGGTAGCAAGAAGGATTTTGTCACATCCCTAGTCTGGTATGACCTAGGCTAGCTAGCCATTTGTGCATCATATTTAAATTTCATTTAAATTTGAAATGAGGATTGGTGGAACCCTCAGAATCATTTTTGAAAATGACCCAAATAAAAATTTCTCCAAAAGGGTCCAAGAAAATGCTCATGTTGCCCTCTGAAAATATTGGACAGAGATAAAAATCAAAACAATATTTTTAGGAGCTCATGGACATTTATTTTGGCCATTTGGATTAATTCGATAAATATTTGCATTGGAAATATATTTCTATATATATGAAATATGGTCCGAAAATTATGCCAATTATAAAAGAGCTCTGGAATAATACCATTAGCCCCTACAAAAATTGGCATAATAAAATTAAATGATTTAATATATTTATTAAATCAAACAAATGTCAGAAAATTAGAATAGAAAACAGAAAAGGGGAGAGAGACTTACCTGGGCCACTTACCTGGCCCATCTCCAGCTGGCGGCCCAGCCCACCCCCGCTGCTTTCTGTCGTCTCCCTCCTCGGACAGAAGGACGAGGGCGTGTGCCCGACGCTCGCCGGCACGCGCGCGCGCCACCTCCCCCCCTGCTGGCCACCTCCTGCTTTCCCGGACTCCCTCGATGCCCCGGACGAAGCCACGCAGCTGCCCCGCACCGCTCTCACTCTCCCTCGCCCTCCTCTTCTCCCCCTGCTCTCTTTCCCTCTCACCCGAGAACCACCGCCGCCGCCGACGGGCATCGCCGTAGCCACTGGCCTCCCCTCGCCTCCCCGACCCGCTTCCGAGCTCCGCCACAACCCCCTCCACCTCCTCGTTGAGCTACGGACCTCCCGGACGTGCTGCAACGCCGCCACCATCGCCGTTTCCGTCGCCGGCCACCGAAGTTTGCCGCGGTCAATTCGCCGCCTCCGCCGCCTCCCCGAGACCACCGAGCTGCTCATCGACCTCGCTGTGAGCTCCTCTTCCATTTCCCCTCCTCCCCGCGCTCGTTCCCGCACTCCAGCCGCCTTCTCACCGGAGCCGATTGCTCCTCGCCGCCGGCCATGGCGCCACGGTGGCACGAGCCCAAGCCGGTCCCTTCCGCGCGCGTCCCCGTGTTCCTGGTGGCGCCAGGAGCCCGTAGGAACCCTCCGTCTCCACTACCGTGCACCACAACGCCGCGGCCACAAGTTGCCGAACTCCGCCCGCCGCCCTGAGCTCTGCTCCGGCGAGCTCCGCCGCCCCCGCAGCCCTCCGCGTGCTCCACTGGATGCGCGTGAGCGCGGGCTTCGCGTGGGTGGTCTCCGCCGCCCGAATGGTCGCCGGAACGGCGATCCCGAGCCCCTCCGCCGTCTCGGGCCTCGCCGGCGGCTAAACGCCGGCGGGATTGACCGGTCAACCGCGCTAACCCCCCCCCCCCTGAGGCTGACATGTGGGCCCCGGTGCCCCTAACCTTTTAATTAAGTTAGTTAACCCCTGTTTAACCCCAGTGTCACTGACGTGTGGACCCCACACGTCAGGTTTGACCCTGGACAGCCGCGTTGACCCGCTGACGTCGTGCTGACGTCATGCTGACGCAGTATATAAATTCTGGATTTAATTAATTCAGAAAATCCAGAAATTGATTTAAACTTCAAAAATTCATATCAATTCAACCGTAGCTCAGATTTAAATAATTTATATATGAAAAATTATCAGAAAAATGCAATCTTTCCATATGTACTAGTTTCATGCATGAAAAACCAACTTATACATGCTGAATATGGGAAAACACATTATGACATATATAAGAGACCTAATTTAGAAATGCATTTGAACCTTTGGTTCAAATGGACTTCAAACCAATTGAACACTAGTTGCATTAGCTCAACAACATCACATCTACATGCCATGTTCATGCATCATATTGTTGCATATGATTGTGTATTGATTGCCGGCACCGTTCCTTCTCGATAGGTCCTGCTCCAGAGACGTTCCAGAGTACCTGTCTGTGAAGCAGTGCCTCCCTTGTTGACTTACCAGGCAAGCAAACCCCCCTTGTTCATTTCGATAAAACCCTACTCTCTCGCTCCTGCTCTCAGTTATTGCATTAGGACAACAACGATTCATCTGCTACTTTGTGCTGCGGTAGTTGAACCCATTCCTCTGCATGACCTGTCATTGCCACAGTAAATAGTTGAAACCCACTAGCATGTGTAGGAGTTGATTGAAGACATTGATGTGTTCCTACCATGCTATGCCTGCTATTGCTTAGAGTGTGTCAGGTCTGGTTCATTGGGAATGAATTGGAGTGTCACGATATGTTCTATTGCTGAGAGTTAAGTGTGTGAACACGATTTGGTAAAGGTAGCGGTGAGGGACCATGTAGGAGTACATGGTGGGTTGTCTCACTGGAACCGTCCTTAAGCACTGAGTTCTGTGTATGTTGTCCAATGACTCGATACTACCACACATTGGGTTCTGGTAACTCGACCCCTCTCGACTTATTAACCAACTTGGTCTCTGTCCAGGAGTCGCAACTAGTTTCTGGTGTTTGTAGGTAGTGCTATTTTTCTACCAAGTGGCACCCGGCAGGGTGGGCTTGGGACAGACTAGGCACACGTGGCACGGTGTACCGAGTGGCACCCGGTTGGTGGGCTCGGGAACCCTGCTCACATCGTTTGGGGCCGTGAGCGACACCCCGGCCGGATCTCCTTGCGGATGGAACCCGAATAGGCGATAAACCTGGGCTAGAGTCTTGTGTGGTTAGTCAGGTCGTGGCCGACACCCTCGCCAGGCTTCCGCTTGAAGGTTGCCGAGATACATGACGTGTACATGGCGGTAAGTGGCGAGAGCGTGTGTGAAGAAGTACACCCCTGCAGGGTTAACATGATCTATTCGAATAGCCGGGTCCGCGGTTATGGACTTCTTGGATGCTTACATGGTACATAGACAACTTGAAGTGGATACTATAAAATGCTCAAGACAAGTGTGAGTGCTATGAATGGCCTTCTCGTAGGGAGACGGGGATGAATCCATAGTAGTGTATTGTGTGGTGATTAGTGGACTCGTGTACGTTGTTTCACCTCCAGAGTTTCTGGTAGTCGTAGATTAGGATAGCCACAGAGTCAAAGCTGGCTTGCTGCAACTAAACCCCACATTACCCTCTTGATACAAATGCATGTATGATAGGATCTGATGTAAGTCTTGCTGAGTACCTTTGTACTCATGTTGCTTTATTTATGTTTTTGCAGCGGAGACTTCGGTCTTACTAGTGTTCCCGTGGACTTCGACTAGTAGCTAGTACCTCAGCTACGATCTTGATCGGATGTTGTAGATAGTCAGGCTTCCAGCCTTTTTCATTTATAGATGTCTGTACCCAGACATGTAATGCTTCCGCTTGTTGCTTGTATGCTCTGTATGACGGGTCTTGTGACCCCTGTTTGCAATAAATGCTATGATGGCTCTTCTGAGCCTTTATCCATATAATTGTTGAGTTATGCTGTGATGCCATGTTGTACAGCACATACTTGCATGTTATGCGTACGTGTAATGTGTAGTGCTATGTGTGGGATCTGACTATCTAGTTGTTTATCTTTAGTGGCCTCTCTTACCGGGAAATGTCTCCTAGTGTTACCGCTGAGCCATGGTAGCTTGCTACTGCTCTGGAACACTTAGGCTGGCCGGCATGTGTCCTTCTTCGTTCCTGTGTCTGTCCCTTCGGGGAAATGTCACGCTTTGAGTACCGGAGTCCTGTTAGCCCGCTACAGCCCGGTTTACCGGAGTCCTGCTAGCCCAGTGCTACAGCCCGGACCCACTTGCTGATGACCGACACGTTCGAAGCTGGGTCATGGATGCCTGTCCCTGTAAGTCTGTGCCACTTTGGGTTTACGACTAGTCATGTCAGCCCGGGCTCCTTATCATATGGATGCTAGCGACACTATCATATACGTGAGCCAAAAGGCGCAAACGGTCCCGGGAAAAGGTAAGACGACACCCGTGGGGATACCGTGCGTGAGGCCACAAAGTGATATGAGGTGTTACCGGCTAGATCGATGTGACATCGAGTCGGGGTCCTGACAGCTTTGGTATCAGAGCCTGACTGCCTGTAGGATTACCAAGCCATTCTGGTCGAAGTTGAGTCTAGAAATTCTTTAGTTATGTAAGGGAATTGATTGTGGGAAGGAACGTAAGGCTCTTTTTACTCCTTTACCTCATGGCCTTCTGATCTGAGTCGTCCTATCTTTCCGACGGGGTTAAGGAACTAGGCTTCTCTTCCGTCTATCAGGATCACGTGTTACTACTCCGTAGCCCCATAGGATTGGTTGATCAGGGTCATACCCCAGTTTTAAGTATTTCCGGTGTAGTCTGTTTAGTACTATCCCAGAACCTTGAGTGGTGATGTTGAGTTGTTGTACTACCCCATTTTTAGTATGATGTCTCACTCTGAGCATTTTACTGCCGTTATGCTGCCGGAATTGCCCTAGGAGTTCGAGTGATACTAACTCCTTGTCCTACATTCTACAGTCCATAGTTGATGCTGATTCCGTCCTTGGTTCGTTTCTCAGGATGTCATCGGCTAAGCGAAGTTCCGTTGCTCGTAGCCAGAACCATGGATATGGTAGGGATGAGGATCCTCCCGACCAGTCTTCGTTGACAGAGCTCATGCTAGAGATGGAGAGGAACAAGCGTGAGTCTAACCGTTTGTTGGCACGTATCGAGGAGAACACCGCACATCAGTTCAAAGGGTCTGCTACCATTCATGACTTCATTCATTTGCACCCACCTACTTTTCATCATTCCATCGAGCCACTCGATGCAGATGACTGGCTCCGTAGCATCACGTCTCAGCTAAAGACGCTCATGATGATCCAGATGTCGTTCTTGGCACACTCCTTGTCAATTGTCACCCAACATCAGTTCTATTCGATACTGGGGCATCTCACTCCTTCATTTCTGAAGGCTATGCTCGTTTGCACGACATATCATTTTGTGATATGCCAACTCCGCTTGAAATCCAAACCCCAGGGTCTAGATGGCAGACCACCAGAATCAGCCATGGTAATGAAATCCTTGTTGATAGACTTGTATTCCTTGCATCACTTGTAGCCCTCAAGTTTTCAGATATTAACATCATCTTGGGTATGGACTGGATGACAGCTCATCATGCCAAGATCGATTGTTACACAAGATCTGTTCAACTTACACACCCATCTGGCAAGATAGTCACCGTCTCCACTAGAGTTGCAAAGCGTCAGCTCTATTCTCTTAATGCCAGCCCTCTTCCAGACCTTGAAGATATCCCGGTAGTCCGTGACTTTCCGGATGTCTTTCCAGAGGAACTGCCAGGTATTCCCCCTGACAGAGATGTAGAGTTCGTCATAGATCTTATCCCAGGAACTGCTCCAATCTCCCGGAGACCTTACAAGATGGCACCCCTAGAATTAGCCGAGCTTAAGAAACAACTCGATGAGTCCTTGCAAAAGGGTTTCATCCGTCCTAGTTCCTCTCCTTGGGCTTGCCCCGTCCTTTTCGTCAAGAAGAAGGATGGTACGGACCGGATGGTTGTAGATTATCGTCCCGTTAATTTGGTCACGATAAAGAACAAGTATCCGCTTCCCAGGATCAACGACCTGTATGATCAGCTCGCTGGATCCTCAGTCTTCTCCAAGATGGATTTAAGGTTAGGATACCACCAAATCAAGATCAGAAATGGGGACATTCCCAAGACAGCTTTTGTCACTCGTTATGGCCAGAACGAGTACACCGTCATGTCCTTTGGCCTAACCAACGCCCCAGCCACATTCTCCCGTTTGATGAACTCGATCTTCATGGAGTACTTAGATAAGTTCGTCGTGGTTTACCTCGATGATATTCTTATTTACTCGAAGAACGAGGAAGAGCATGCCGAACATCTTAGACTTGTGTTAGAAAACCTTAGAGAGCATCGCCTTTATGCCAAGTTCTCCAAGTGTGAATTTTGGTTGTCAGAAGTGACCTACCTAGGCCACGTAATCTCTGGTAAGGGCATTGCTGTCAATCCCGAGAGAGTTCAAGCCGTTCTCGATTGGACTCCACCTGAGACCGTGAAACAAGTTAGGAGTTTCCTTGGTCTAGCCAGCTATTGTCGCCGCTTTGTTGAAAACTTCTCCAAAGTAGCCAAACCCCTCACGGAACTTCTCAAGAAAGATAAAAAGTTTGAGTGGTCCCCACAGTGTGAGTACAGTTTTCAGGAACTGAAAAGACGCCTGACTTCTGCTCCCATACTTGTGCCACCGGATTTCACTAAAGACTTTATTATCTACTGTGATGCCTCACGACAGGGACTAGGTTGCATTCTTATGCAGGATCGTCATGTGATTGCCTATGCATCTCGACAGTTGCATCCACATGAGGAGAATTATCCTACACATGATCTAGAGCTTGCAGCCGTAGTCTATGCACTCAAGACTTGGCGACATTACCTCCTTGGTAAACGTTGCGAGATCTACACCGATCACCAGAGTCTCAAGTATATCTTCACCCAACCGGATCTGAACCTTAGGCAAAGACGTTGGTTGGAGTTGATCACAGATTATGATCTAGGGATTACCTACACCCCAGGCAAAGCCAATGTCATGGCCGATGCTCTAAGCCGTAAATCTTATTGCAACAATCTCATGTTGCAGCAAGGCCAACCACTTCTCCATGAGGAATTCTGTAAGCTTAACCTTCACATAGCTCCTCGCGGATTCCTTTCTACCCTGGTGGCGAAACCTGATCTTGAAGATCGGATTATTGCTGCTCAAAAGCAAGACACAGGAATTTCTCGGATCAAGAGAAACATTAAGAAGGGAGTTGGTGGATGTTTCTCTATGGATGATCGTGGTGTTGTTTTCTTTGAGAATCGCGTGGTGGTTCCCAAGAATCAACATCTGCGACAATTGATCCTTAAGGAGGCGCATGAATCTCCTCTCACGATTCATCCCGGTAGTACTAAGATGTATCAGGATCTATGCCAGAGGTTCTGGTGGACTAGGATGAAGAGAGAAATCGCTGAGTTCATTGCTAAATGTGACATTTGTCGTCGCGTTAAGGCAGAGCATCAAAGACCTGCTGGCACCCTTCAGCCTTTGGCTATTCCTGAATGGAAATGGGATAAAGTTGGTATGGACTTCATCACCGGCTTTCCCAGGACCAAGAGAGGGAATAATGCTATCTTCGTAGTCATTGATCGTCTCTCCAAAGTGGCTCACTTCCTTCCTGTTCGAGAGAGTATCACTGCTAGTCAGCTTGCTGACTTATACATTTCTCGAATAGTATCACTTCATGGTGTTCCACTAGAGATCAATTCAGACCGTGGCAGCCTTTTCACTTCTCATTTCTGGGAGAGTTTCCAAACTGCCATGGGAACCCATCTTTCCTTCAGTACCGCTTTCCACCCTCAGTCGAGTGGTCAGGTGGAACGGGTCAATCAAATTCTAGAAGACATGCTCAGAGCTTGCGTTATCTCATTCGGTATGGATTGGGAGAAATGTCTTCCTTTTGCCGAGTTTGCTTATAACAATAGCTACCAATCCAGCCTCAAGCAAGCTCCTTTTGAGGTTCTCTATGGACGAAGATGTCGAACACCTTTGAACTGGTCAGAAACCGGTGAAAGACAATTCTTTGGACCGGATATGATCCAGGAGGCAGAAGAGCAAGTTCGCATCATTCGTGAGAATTTGAAAACAGCCCAGTCTCGTCAGAAAAGTCAGTACGATCGTCATCATAAGGATATGACTTATGAAATTGGCGACCAAGCTTACCTTCGGGTTACTCCTTTAAAGGGTACCCATCGTTTCGGTATCAAGGGCAAGTTGGCTCCTCGTTACATTGGTCCCTTTCGCATTCTCGCTAAACGAGGAGAGGTTGCCTACCAATTGGAACTACCCCCACATCTTTCTCGAGTTCATGATGTCTTCCACGTCTCTCAACTCAGGCGTTGCTTCTCGGATCCCATCCGCGGAGTGGACCACGAAACGCTTGATCTCCAAGATAACCTCACATACCAAGAGTACCCGGTTCGCATTCTTGATCAAGCAGAGCGTGTTACTCGACGTCAGAACGTCAAGTTTCTCAAAGTTCAGTGGTCTCATCATTCCGAGAGAGAAGCTACCTGGGAGCGAGAAGATCGTCTTCGACTGGAGTACCCCGCTTTCTTTCCGTCGACCCCTGAATCTCGGGACGAGATTCTGTCAAGTGGGGGCGAGTTGTCACATCCCTAGTCTGGTATGACCTAGGCTAGCTAGCCATTTGTGCATCATATTTAAATTTCATTTAAATTTGAAATGAGGATTGGTGGAACCCTCAGAATCATTTTTGAAAATGACCCAAATAAAAATTTCTCCAAAAGGGTCCAAGAAAATGCTCATGTTGCCCTCTGAAAATATTGGACAGAGATAAAAATCAAAACAATATTTTTAGGAGCTCATGGACATTTATTTTGGCCATTTGGATTAATTCGATAAATATTTGCATTGGAAATATATTTCTATATATATGAAATATGGTCCGAAAATTATGCCAATTATAAAAGAGCTCTGGAATAATACCATTAGCCCCTACAAAAATTGGCATAATAAAATTAAATGATTTAATATATTTATTAAATCAAACAAATGTCAGAAAATTAGAATAGAAAACAGAAAAGGGGAGAGAGACTTACCTGGGCCACTTACCTGGCCCATCTCCAGCTGGCGGCCCAGCCCACCCCCGCTGCTTTCTGTCGTCTCCCTCCTCGGACAGAAGGACGAGGGCGTGTGCCCGACGCTCGCCGGCACGCGCGCGCGCCACCTCCCCCCTGCTGGCCACCTCCTGCTTCCCCGGACTCCCTCGATGCCCCGGACGAAGCCACGCAGCTGCCCCGCACCGCTCTCACTCTCCCTCGCCCTCCTCTTCTCCCCCTGCTCTCTTTCCCTCTCACCCGAGAACCACCGCCGCCGCCGACGGGCATCGCCGTAGCCACTGGCCTCCCCTCGCCTCCCCGACCCGCTTCCGAGCTCCTCCACAACCCCCTCCACCTCCTCGTTGAGCTACGGACCTCCCGGACGTGCTGCAACGCCGCCACCATCGCCGTTTCCGTCGCCGGCCACCGAAGTTTGCCGCGGTCAATTCGCCGCCTCCGCCGCCTCCCCGAGACCACCGAGCTGCTCATCGACCTCGCTGTGAGCTCCTCTTCCATTCCCCTCCTCCCCGCGCTCGTTCCCGCACTCCAGCCGCCTTCTCACCGGAGCCGATTGCTCCTCGCCGCCGGCCATGGCGCCACGGTGGCATGAGCCCAAGCCGGTCCCTTCCGCGCGCGTCCCCGTGTTCCTGGTGGCGCCAGGAGCCCGTAGGAACCCTCCGTCTCCACTACCGTGCACCACAACGCCGCGGCCACAAGTTGCCGAACTCCGGCCGCCGCCCTGAGCTCTGCTCCGGCGAGCTCCGCCGCCCCCGTAGCCCTCCGCATGCTCCACTGGATGCGCGTGAGCGCGGGCTTCGCGTGGGTGGTCTCCGCCGCCCGAATGGTCGCCGGAACGGCGATCCCGAGCCCCTCCGCCGTCTCGGGCCTCGCTGGCGGCTAAACGCCGGCGGGATTGACCGGTCAACCGCGCTAACCCCCCCCCCTGAGGCTGACATGTGGGCCCCGGTGCCCCTAACCTTTTAATTAAGTTAGTTAACCCCTGTTTAACCCCAGTGTCACTGACGTGTGGACCCCACACGTCAGGTTTGACCCTGGACAGCTGCGTTGACCCGCTGACGTTGTGCTGACGTCATGCTGACGCAGTATATAAATTCTGGATTTAATTAATTCAGAAAATCCAGAAATTGATTTAAACTTCAAAAATTCATATCAATTCAACCGTAGCTCAGATTTAAATAATTTATATATGAAAAATTATCAGAAAAATGCAATCTTTCCATCTGTACTAGTTTCATGCATGAAAAACCAACTTATACATGCTGAATATGGGAAAACACATTATGACATATATAAGAGACCTAATTTAGAAATGCATTTGAACCTTTGGTTCAAATGGACTTCAAACCAATTGAACACTAGTTGCATTAGCTCAACAGCATCACATCTACATGCCATGTTCATGCATCATATTGTTGCATATGATTGTGTATTGATTGCCGGCACCGTTCCTTCTCGATAGGTCCTGCTCCAGAGACGTTCCAGAGTACCTGTCTGTGAAGCAGTGCCTCCCTTGTTGACTTACCAGGCAAGCAAACCCCCCTTGTTCATTTCGATAAAACCCTACTCTCTTGCTCCTGCTCTCAGTTATTGCATTAGGACAACAACGATTCATCTGCTACTTTGTGCTACGGTAGTTGAACCCATTCCTCTGCATGACCTGTCATTGCCACAGTAAATAGTTGAAACCCACTAGCATGTGTAGGAGTTGATTGAAGCCATTGATGTGTTCCTACCATGCTATGCCTGCTATTGCTTAGAGTGTGTCAGGTCTGGTTCATTGGGAATGAATTGGAGTGTCACGATATGTTCTATTGCTGAGAGTTAAGTGTGTGAACACGATTTGGTAAAGGTAGCGGTGAGGGACCATGTAGGAGTACATGGTGGGTTGTCTCACTGGAACCGTCCTTAAGCACTGAGTTCTGTGTATGTTGTCCAATGACTCGATACTACCACACATTGGGTTCCGGTAACTCGACCCCTCTCGACTTATTAACCAACTTGGTCTCTGTCCAGGAGTCGCAACTAGTTTCTGGTGTTTGTAGGTAGTGCTATTTTTCTACCAAGTGGCACCCGGCAGGGTGGGCTTGGGACAGACTAGGCACACGTGGCACAGTGTACCGAGTGGCACCCGGTTGGTGGGCTCGGGAACCCTGCTCACATCGTTTGGGGCCGTGAGCGACACCCCGGCCGGATCTCCTTGCGGATGGAACCCGAATAGGCGATAAACCTGGGCTAGAGTCTTGTGTGGTTAGTCAGGTCGTGGCCGACACCCTCGCCAGGCTTCCGCTTGAAGGTTGCCGAGATACATGACGTGTACATGGCGGTAAGTGGCGAGAGCGTGTGTGAAGAAGTACACCCCTGCAGGGTTAACATGATCTATTCGAATAGCCGGGTCCGCGGTTATGGACTTCTTGGATGCTTACATGGTACATAGACAACTTGAAGTGGATACTATAAAATGCTCAAGACAAGTGTGAGTTCTATGAATGGCCTTCTCGTAGGGAGACGGGGATGAATCCATAGTAGTGTATTGTGTGGTGATTAGTGGACTCGTGTACGTTGTTTCACCTCCAGAGTTTCTGGTAGTCGTAGATTAGGATAGCCACAGAGTCAAAGCTGGCTTGCTGCAACTAAACCCCACATTACCCTCTTGATACAAATGCATGTATGATAGGATCTGATGTAAGTCTTGCTGAGTACCTTTGTACTCATGTTGCTTTATTTATGTTTTTGCAGCGGAGACTTCGGTCTTACTAGTGTTCCCGTGGACTTCGACTAGTAGCTAGTACCTCAGCTACGATCTTGATCGGATGTTGTAGATAGTCAGGCTTCCAGCCTTTTTCATTTATAGATGTCTGTACCCAGACATGTAATGCTTCCGCTTGTTGCTTGTATGCTCTGTATGACGGGTCTTGTGACCCCTGTTTGCAATAAATGCTATGATGGCTCTTCTGAGCCTTTATCCATATAATTGTTGAGTTATGCTGTGATGCCATGTTGTACAGCACATACTTGCATGTTATGCGTACGTGTAATGTGTAGTGCTATGCGTGGGATCTGACTATCTAGTTGTTTATCTTTAGTAGCCTCTCTTACCGGGAAATGTCTCCTAGTGTTACCGCTGAGCCATGGTAGCTTGCTACTGCTCTGGAACACTTAGGCTGGCCGGCATGTGTCCTTCTTCGTTCCTGTGTCTATCCCTTCGGGGAAATGTCACGCTTTGAGTACCGGAGTCCTGTTAGCCCGCTACAGCCCGGTTTACCGGAGTCCTGCTAGCCCAGTGCTACAGCCCGGACCCACTTGCTGATGACCGACACGTTCGAAGCTGGGTCATGGATGCCTGTCCCTGTAAGTCTGTGCCACTTTGGGTTTACGACTAGTCATGTCAGCCCGGGCTCCTTATCATATGGATGCTAGCGACACTATCATATACGTGAGCCAAAAGGCGCAAACGGTCCCGGGAAAAGGTAAGACGACACCCGTGGGGATACCGTGCGTGAGGCCGCAAAGTGATATGAGGTGTTACCGGCTAGATCGATGTGACATCGAGTCGGGGTCCTGACAGATTTTTGGCGCCGTTGCCGGGGAGATCTACACACAAGTCAAGACATACCAAGTACCCATCACAAACTCTTATCCCTCGCATTACATTATTTGCCATTCGCCTCTCGTTTTCCTCTCCCCCACTTCTAAAATGATTTTCGAAAACCTTTGCCTTTTCTTCGCCTTCTTCCCATATGTATCTTTGTTTGTGTTTCCATGTGCCTTCCATTTGCTTGGATCTTTGCTTGCTAAAAATCTATTGATATGTATCCACTTAAAAGTGTTCTACTTGGATCATCTTCGATCCTTATGTGCTTGTGCTGAAACCCAAACTAGCCTAGTTGATGGGAAATCTTTAGATGGGCATGCTCATTTTGTGCGTCACCGTTTGTCTGAAAAAGGGAGACTCTTATGGGATCGAATAAACAGATTGTTGTGTTATGCTTGGAATCTTTGTGAAATTTGTGATTTTACTTGTTGATCTAAGAACCCTAAAAAACACCTCCCCTACCTATGTGAGTTTAATGATAATAAAATCTTATCTTCTTATGCAAAGGGTGTTTATAGTTACTACGATATCGAACAAATTGAGGAATTTGTTTCTTTTAAGGGTGCTTATGAAGTTGCTTCTTTGATTGAAAAGTTTGATATTACTCTCTATGAATCTAAATTTTTTGACATACGTAAATATTGCTACGAATACTATGCTCATAATGTCTATGTCAAATAATTTATTGAAAGAATGACCGTTGAAAATAAAGATATGCATGAATCTATAGATAATTATGATTCCGATGATTTGATTGAAATATCCCTTGATGAACATGATGCTTGCTATTCTTGTGGCCATGATGCCGATATTTATGAAGATGAGTTTGTTATAGTTCCTTATGTTAAACATGAGATCGTTGCTATTGCACCCATACTTGATAGTTCCTTCGATGAAAAGCATGATTGTAATGATGTTATTATAAATTCTCTTAATGACAATCGTGTTAATGATATGCAAAACCTCAAGCTTGGGGATGCTAGTTTTGCTATGACTACTATTTGTTGCAATGATCATGATTGCAGGATTCTTCTTATGATATTGAAAATTTAATTAAGCACCATGATGAATATGAGATTGATAATAATGTTTGCAATAATATTAAAAGTGGGTTTGGAGAGGTCATGACTTTAGTTAATGTTAATCCCACTATTTTGGAAGAGTGTCAACTTTGCATGCATGTGGATCGTGTTGAAAATATTTATGTGATAGCTATTTTGTTGAGTTTGCTTATGATCCCACATGTAATTATTATGAGAGAGGAAAATATGATTGTAGAAATTTTCATGTTACTAAATTACCTCTCGTTATGTTGAGATTGCTATTGTTTCTTTCCGCTTCCTTGCACATGCTAGTTTTTGCTTGCCTTGATAATTTGTTTGCCTATAAGATGCCTATGCATAGGAAGTATGTTAGACTTAGATATGTTTGTCACATGTTTTATGATGCTCTCTTTTTGTTTCAATTGCTATCTTTCATGTGAGCATCATTTAAATTATAGATGCCTAGCTAGGGGCGTTAGACGATAGCGCTTGTTGGGACGCAACCCAATTTTATTTTTGTTTCTTGTTTTTTGTTCCTGTTTAGTAATAAATAATTCATCTATCCTCTGTTGAGATGTGGTTTTATTCTTTTAATTAGTGTTTGTGCCAAGTAGAACCTTTGGGAAGAGTTGGGGGGAAAGTCTTTGTGATCTTGCTGTAAAAAAAGGGAACTTTAGCGCTCACGAGATTTAACGCCATTTTTTACTGGAGAGTGCGATTAAGTTGATTCTTTTTGAAGATGATTAATAGATAAATTCCTCACGTCAAGAAATTTATTTTAGAATTTTTGGAGTTATAGAAGTATTCATAACCTACAGATCACTACAGACTATTCTGTTTTTGACAGATTCTGTTTTTCGTGTGTTGTTTGCTTATTTTGATGAATCTATGGCTAGTATCGGAGGTTATGAACAATATATAAGTTGGAATACAGTAGGTTTAACACAAATACAAATAAGGAATGAGTTCATTACATTACCTTAAGTGGTGTTTTGTTTTCTTATACTAACGGAGCTCATGAGATTTTCTGTTTAAGTTTTGTGTTGTGAAGTTTTCAAGTTTTGGGTAAAGATTTGATGGATTATGGAATAAGGAGTGGCAAGAGCCTAAGCTTGGGGATTCCAAAGGCACCCCAAGGTAAAATTCAAGGACAACCAATATCCTAAGTTGGGGATGCCCCGGAAGGCATCCCCTCTTTCGTCTTCTTCTATCGGTAACTTTACTTGAGGTTATATTTTTATTCACCACATGATATGTGTTTTGCTTGGAGCGTCTTGTATGAATTAAGTATTTGATTTTTAGTTTACCACAATCATCCTTGCTGTACACACCTTTTGGGAGACACACACATGAATTGGAATTTATTAGAATACTCTATGTGCTTCACTTATATCTTTTGAGCTAGATAATTTTGCTCTAGTGCTTCACTTATATCTTTTAGAGCACGGTGGTGGTTTTATTTTATAGAAATTATTGATCTCTCATGCTTCACTTATATTATTTTGAGATTCCTGTAGAACAGCATGGTAATTTCCTTTGGTTATGAAACTAGTCCTAATATGATAGGCATCCAAGATGGGTATAATAAAAACTACCATAAAAAGTGCATTAAATACTATGAGAAGTTTGATACTTGATGATTGTTTTGAGATATGGAGATGGTGATATTAGAGTCATGCTAGTTGACTAGTTGTGAATTTGATAAATACTTGTGTTGAAGTTTGTGATTCCTGTAGCATGCACGTATGGTGAACCGTTATGTGATGAAGTGGGAGCATGATTTATTTATTGATTGTCTTCCTTACAAGTGGCGGTCGAGGACGAGCGATGGTGTTTTCCTACCAATCTATCCCCCTAGGAGCAAGCGCATAGTACTTTGTTTTGATAACTAATAGATTTTTGCAATAAGTATGTGAGTTATTTATGACTAATGTTGAGTCCATGGATTATACGCACTCTCACCCTTCCACCATTGCTAGCCTCTCTAGTACCGCGCAAATTTCGCCGGTACCATAAAGCCACCATATACTTTACTCAAAATAGCCACCATACCTACCTATTATGGCATTTCCATAGCCATTCCGAGATATATTGCCATGCAACTTTCCACTGTTCCGTTATTATGACACACTTCATAATTGCCATATTGCTTTGCACGATCATGCAGTTGAAATCGTATTTGTGGCAAAGCCACCGTTCATAATTCTTTCATACATGTCACTCTTGATTCATTGCATATCCCGGTACACCACCGGAGGCATTCACATAGAGTCATATTTTGTTCTAATTATTTTGTTGTAAGTAAATAAAAGTGTGATGATCATCATTATTAGAGCATTGCCCAAGTGAGGAAAGGATGATGGAGACTATGATTCCCCCACAAGTCGGGATGAGACTCCGGACGAAAAGAAAAAAAAGAAAGAAAAGAGGTCATAAAAAAAGAAGGCCCAAATAAAAAATGAGAGAAAAAGAGAGAAGGGACAATGCTACTATCCTTTTTCCACACTTGTGCTTCAAAGTAGCACCATGATCTTCATGATAGAGAGTCTCCTATGTTGTCACCTTCATATACTAGTGGGAATTTTACATTATAGAACTTGTCTTGTATATTCCAATGATGGGCTTCCTCAAAATGCCCTAGGTCTTCGTGAGCAAGCGAGTTGGATGCACACCCACTTAGTTTCTTTTGTTGAGCTTTTATACACGTATAGCTCTAGTGCATCCGTTGCATGGCAAACCCTACTCACTCACATTGATATCTATTGATGAGCATCTCCATAGCATGTTAATACGCCTAGTTGATGCGAGACTATCTTCTCCTTTTTGTCTTCTCCACAACCACCATTCTATTCCACATATAGTGCTATGTCCATGGCTCACGCTCATATATTGCGTGAAGATTTAAAAAGTTTGAGAACACCAAAAGTATGAAACAATTGCTTGGCTTGTCACCGGGGTTGTGCATGATTAAATACTTTGTGTGATGAAGATAGAGCATAGCCAGACTATATGATTTTGTAGGGACAACTTTCTTTGGCCATGTTATTTTGAGAAGACATGATTACTTTGTTAGTATGATTGAAGTATTATTATTTTTATGTCAATATTAAACTTTTGTCTTGAATCTTTCAGATCTGAACATTCATGCCACAATAAAGAAATTTACATTGAGAAATATGCTAGGCAGCATTCCACATCAAAAATTCTGTTTTTATCATTTACCTACTCGAGGACGAGCATGAATTAAGCTTGGGGATGCTTGATACGTCTCCAACATATCTATAATTTTTTATTGTTCCATGCTATTAAATTATCTGTTTTGGACGTTAATGGGCTTACTTATACACTTTTATATTATTTTTGGGACTAACCTACTAGCCCAAGGCCTAGTGCAAATTGTTGTTTTTTGCCTATTTCAGTGTTTCGCAGAAAAGGAATATCAAACGGAATCCAATCGGAATGAAACCTTCAGGAGAGTTATTTTTGGAACAAACATGATCCAGAGGACTTGGAGTGGACATCAAGAAATCAACGACGAAGCCACGAGGCAGGGGGGCATGCCTACCCCTCTTGGCGCGTCCTCCACCCTCGTGGGCCCCTCGTGGCTCCACCGACCTACTTCTTCCTCCTATATATGTCCACATACCCTGAAAACATCTAGGAGCACCACGAAACCCTATTTCCACCGCCGCAACCTTCTGTACCCAAGAGATCCCATTTTGGGGCCTTTTCCAGAGCTCCACCGGAAGGGGCATCGATCATGGAGGGCTTCTACATCAACACCATAGCCTCTCCGATGATGTGTGAGTAGTTTACCTTAGACCTTCGGGTCCATAGTTATTAGCTAGATGACTTCTTCTCTCTCTTTGGATCTCAATACAATGTTCTCCTCGATCTTATTGGAGATCTATTTGATGTAACTCTTTTTGCGGTGTGTTTGTCGAGATCCAATGAATTGTGGGTTTATGATCAAGTTTATCTATGAACAATAGTTGATTCTTCTCTGAATTCTTTTATGTATGATTGGTTATCTTTGCAAGTCTCTTCGAATTATCAGTTTGGTTTGGCCTACTAGATTGATCTTTCTTGCAATGGGAGAAGTGCTTAGCTTTGGGTTCAATCTTGCGGTGTCCTTCCCTGTGACAGCAGGGATAGCAAGGCACGTATTGTATTGTTGCCATTGATGATAAAAAGATGGGGTTTATATCATATTTCTTGAGTTTATCCCTCTACAACATGTCATCTTGCCTAATGCATTACTCTATTCTTATGAACTTAATACTCTAGATGCATGCTGGATAGCGGTCGATGTGTCCCATAATAGTAGTAGATGCAGAATCGTTTCAGTCTACTTGTCGCGGACATGATGCACATATACATGCTCATGCCTAGATATTCTCATAATTATTCACTGTTCTATCAATTGCTCGAGATTAATTTGTTCACCCACCGTAATACTTATGCTATCTTGAGAGAAGCCACTAGTGAAACCTATGGCCCCCGGGTCTATCGTTTATCATATAAGTTTCCAATCTATTTTATTTTGCAATCTTTACTTTCAATCTATATCATAAAAATACCAAAAATATTTATCTTACTATTATTATCTCTATCAGATCTCACTCTCGTAAGTGACCGTGAAGGGATTGGCAACCCCTTTATCGTGTTGGTTGCGAGGTTATTATTTGTTTGTGTTGGTATGAGGGACTTGCACGTAGTCTCCTACTGGATTGATACCTCGGTTCTCAAAAACTTAGGGAAATACTTACACTACTTTGCTGCATCACCATTTCCTCTTCAAGGGAAAACCAACGCAGTGCTCAAGAGGTAGCAGAGCTCTTACTGGACCTCGAGCCACTCACCTCCTCGCATTGACCACAGCATCGCGACCTGATATACCAGTGACGGCTGCAGCCTGCCTGGGGACCGGGACCTATCAGTGTAGAGCACCAAGGTACCACGAAGTTGGAAGGGGGAGACTGAGAAGAAGAAGGACATGCATTCGTAAATCTTCATATTAAGGATGATATCAACAAAAGGCATTACAGACCCTTTACACCCCCACGGGATTCGTCTCGATTCCTCGCAGGGAACCAAAGAAGAAGGTTTCTAGGAGCCCTATCTACACGCGCCAAGCCGCCGGCACCATCATCAATAGTGGGCCACGCGAGGCCGGCGCCAACCCCATCCAGATCATCGACGGCGATGGTCGGACGCTACGGCCGCGCTCCGGGCACGGCGAGAGCTCGGGGCCACGTTGCTGCTGTCGCTCGTCTTCGGAGTCTCGTAGGGCTCGGGAGAGTCTTCGGAGTCTCGTAGGAACCGCCGGCAAGGCCAGCGGCCGGCCTGGCCCCTGCTGCTGCGCCGTCCCGACGACCCCTGAGGGAGTCCTGGATTAGGGGGTGTTTGGGTAGCCAGACTATACCTTCAGCCGGACTCCAAGACTATGAAGATACAAGATTGAAGACTTCATCCCGTGTCCGGATGGGACTTTCCTTGGCGTAGAAGGCAAGCTTGGCGATGAGGATATTCAAGATCTCCTACCATTGTAACCGAATCTATGTAACCCTAACCCTATCCGGTGTCTATATAAACCGGAGGGTTGTAGTCCGTAGGCAATCAACTCCATATACAACAATCATACCGTAGGCTAGCTTCTAGGGTTTAGCCTCCTTGATCTCGTGGTAGATCTACTCTTGTACTACCCATATCATCAATATTAATCAAGCAGGACGTAGGGTTTTACCTCCATCAAGAGGGCCCAAACCTGGGTAAAACATCGTGTTCCCTGCCTCCTGTTACCATCCGGCCTAGACGCATAGTTCGGGACCCCCTACCCGAGATCCGCCGGTTTTGACACCGACATTGGTGCTTTCATTGAGAGTTCCTCTGTGTCGTCGCCTTTAGGCCCGATGGCTCCTTTGATCATCAACAACGATGCGGTCCAGGGTGAGACTTTGCTCCCCGGACAGATCTTCGTCTTCGGCGGCTTCGCTCTGCGGGCCAATTCGCTCGGCCACCTGGAGCAGATCGAAAGCTACGCCCCTGGCCATCAAGTCAGGTTTGGAAGCTTAAACTACACGGCTGACATCCGCGGAGACTTGATCTTCGACGGACTCGAGCCACGGCCAAGCGCGCCGCACTATCTCGAGAGGCATGATCTAGCTCTGCCCCCGGACAGTGTCCTGGAGGCCGCACACGCATCGGTTCTGACCCCTAACTCGGAGCCTATTGCGCCAATCGAGGATGAGCGGTTGGACGTCACCTCGGGGGCTGCGATCCCAAAAGCGATCGAGCCGAATGCTAGCCCCGCACTCTGCACGACCCGTGACTCCGAGGATCCGGACTCCTCCCCGGACTCCGAACCCCCCGCGCCCCTGCCAATCGAATCCGATTGGGCGCCGATAATGGAGTTCACCGCCGCAGACATCTTTCAGCGTTCGCCTTTTGGCGACATCCTGAATTCTCTTAAGTCTCTCTCTTTATAAGGAGAGCCCTAGCCGGACTACGGTCAGCGAGGGTGGGATACGGGCAATGAGGAAATTCAAAGCCCACCCACCACCCACTTTGTAGCCACTATCGACGATCTAACCAACATGCTTGACTTCAGCTCCGAAGACATCGACGGCATGGACGACGATGTAGGAGACGAACAGGAACCAGCACCTGTAGGGCGCTGGAAGGCCACCTCGTCATATGACATATATATGGTGGATACTCCAAAAGATGGAGATGGCGATGGAACAGTGGGGGATGACGCCCCCAAGAAACAGCCAAAGCGCCGGCGTCAGCGGCGCCGCTCTAAATACCTCCAAAACAAAAACGGTGATTCCGGCACGGGAGATAATACTACCCCGGATAGCGCCGAAGAACACCCACCTCAGCAAGATTCGGCACAGGAAGATGGAGAAGCCAGCCCTCATGAGAGAGCGGCAGACCGAGAGGTCGAGGATGATAACTATACGCCTCCCTCCGAAGACGAGGCAAGCCTCGATGACGACGAATTCGTCATACCATCAGACCCCGCCGAACAAGAGCGTTTTAAACGCAGGCTTTTAGCCACGGCAAGCAGCCTCAAGAAAAAGCAGCAACAGCTTAGAGCTGCCCAAGATTTGCTAGCTGACAGATGGACTGAAGTCCTTGCGGCCGAAGAGTATGAACTCGAACGCCCCTCCAAGAGTTACCCGAAGCGCAGGCCGCTACCCCGATCAGAGGAGGAAGCACCTACATCACCAGCGCATGACATGGCAGACCGGCCACCTCGCGGCCGCGACAGAGAGGCCTCTCGGCCCTCCACCCAAGCCATGCCCCGACGCCGCTCAACTAAGGCACGGGAAAATGCGCCCGACCTGCGAGACATACTGGAGGATAAGGCAAGACAAACAAGATCGATCTACGGATCGCGCAGGCGCCCTACGGCATGTGACAATGATCTTCACTCCGGATACAACAAATCCGGCCGGGCCGAACACAACAGACATAGCTCTTCCGAGCTGCGTCGTGATATAGCCCAGTACAGAGGCGCCGCACACCCGCTATGCTTCACGAATGAAGTAATGGATCATAAAATCCCAGAGGGTTTCAAACCCGTAAACATCGAATCATACGATGGCACAACAGATCCGGCGGTATGGATCGAGGATTATCTCCTTCACATCCACATGGCACGCGGCGATGATCTACACGCCATCAAATACCTCCCGCTCAAACTTAAAGGACCGGCCCGGCATTGGCTTAACAGCTTGCCAGCAGACTCAATCGGTTCTTGGGAGGACCTGGAAGCCGCATTCCTCGACAACTTCCAGGGCACTTACGTGCGACCGCCGGATGCCGACGACTTAAGCCACATAATTCAGCAGCCAGAGGAATCGGCCAGACAATTCTGGACACGGTTCCTAACAAAGAAAAACCAGATAGTCGACTGTCCGGACGCAGAGGCCCTAGCAGCCTTCAAGCATAACATCCGCGACGAGTGGCTTGCCCGGCACCTGGGACAGGAAAAGCCGAAATCCATGGCAGCCCTCACGACACTCATGACCCGCTTTTGCGCGGGAGAAGACAGCTGGCTAGCTCGCAGTAACAACTTATCAAAGAACCCTGGTAATTCGGATACCAAGGACAAAAGTGGCAGGACACGTCGGAATAAGCAAAAACGCCGCGTTAACAGCGACAGCAATGAAGACACGGCAGTCAATGCCGGATTCAAAGGCTATAAATCCGGTCAGCGGAAAAAGCCATTCAAAAAGAATACTCAGGGCCCGTCCAGTTTGGACCGAATACTCGATCGCTTGTGCCAGATACATGGCACCCCCGAAAGGCCAGCCAATCACACTAACAGGGATTGTTGGGTGTTCAAGCAGGCAGGCAAGTTAAGGGCCGAAAACAGAGACAAGGGGCTGCACAGCGACGACGAGGAGCCCAAGCCGCCGAACAACAATGGACAGAAGGGCTTTCCCCCACAAGTGCGGACGGTGAACATGATATACGCAACCCACATTCCCAAGCGGGAGCGGAAGCGTGCGCTACGGGACGTATACGCGATGGAGCCAGTCGCCCCAAAGTTCAACCCATGGTCCTCCTGCCCGATCACTTTTGATCGAAGGGACCATCCCACTAGCATCCGTCATGGCGGCTTCGCCGCATTGGTTCTCGACCCAATCATCGACGGATTTCATCTCACAAGAGTCCTCATGGACGGCGGCAGTAGCCTGAACCTGCTTTATCAGGATACAGTGCGGAAAATGGGCATAGATCCCTCAAGGATTAAGCCCACAAGAACGACCTTTAAAGGCGTTATACCAGGTGTAGAAGCCAACTGTACAGGCTCAGTAACACTTGACGTGGTCTTCGGATCCCCGGACAATTTCCGAAGCGAAGAGTTAATCTTCGATATAGTCCCGTTTCGCAGTGGCTATCACGCCCTGCTCGGACGAACCGCATTCGCAAAGTTCAATGCGGTGCCGCACTACGCATATCTCAAGCTCAAGATGCCAGGCCCTCGAGGAGTAATTACGGTCAACGGAAACACCGAACGCTCCCTCCGTACGGAGGAGCATACGGCGGCTCTCGCAGCGGAGGTACAAAGTAGCCTTCTCAGGCAATTCTCCAGTCCGGCCATTAAAAAGCCAGACACTGCCAAGCGCGCCCGGAGTAACCCACAGCAGGACCGCCTGGCACACTCTGAGCAAGCGTAGCAATGCGGCCCCAACCCCAGCTTTCGCGACATAGCGAAACCAGTACCTCGCGTACATAACTACGCCCTTGAAATACCATGGGCACAGGGAAGGGGCACAATAACGGCACGCCCAAAATACGGCTTAAAACGTACTAGGGGCTGCCGGATTCTTTTTTTAATTTTTTCTTACTTTCAGGACTCCATACTTCGGACGACCTGTTCGGCAATTCGACTGCCGCACAAACGATGCAAGATCCAGGAGGCAGACAAGCCATGCCGCATTATGGAACTCCCAGGTGGTCTCTATTACGAGCGGTATACCTGTTTTAAATACAATTCCGCGGCCTGCCCCTGGTCAGGACATACTGAATAGTCCAATATCTTTTGCTTACCGCACTATTTGTATCGTTCGGCTTTGATAAATAGCCTCTCTATAAACAATGCTTAGCTTTTTGTCTATTTTTTGCATTATCCTCTTTTCACATATATGTTTATTAAATGACATGATTGCACCCGTACACCATGGTACGGCAAACACGCCAGGGGCTTCAGTACCCCTCATAATGGTGTGAGAAGTCCGTACACTTTCACAAGTGCGGCACCCCGAACTTATAGCACTATATGCATCGGCTCCGAATCATGATTTGGGTCAATAGTTGGGTTTGCCCGGCTCCTATGTTTTGGTGCCTTACGTTCCGCTCTATCGGCTAAGGTAGCACTAGGAGAACCACTGCGATTGTGCCCCGGTTCAGCTGGGTTAAGCACCTCAGTGGAGAAAGCTAAAACTGACTGTCATGATGAGGCGAGAGACCGGTCGCTGTTCGAGAGGTTTTTCGAGTCCCTAAAGACTTATGCCGCTTCGAGCGAGGAGCTGGCTTTGTCCGGCCAAGGCGTGGATAGCGCCCCGAACTCGGTCTTCCGAACTAGGGGCTTCGCCGAAATTTAAAATTATAGAGTTCTATGGCTAAGTGAGAGTGTTCAAGCATTATAGTCCGATTGCCTGGTTCGTTGTGCTGAGCGCCTCCCTCGAAGGACCCAACTATGGGAAAAAGAGCGCTCAGGTTTATCCCGAACACCCCAGCACTAGTGGCATGGGGGCAGAAGCCGGCGACTGGCCATCTCTCAATTTTTTGATAAACGGCCGCACAGAAAGTAATATTTTAAATTCAATAAGCATTGCTTAGCGCATATGAACAAGTTTTCAGCGCACAGGATAAACACGAGCGAGTTCATTCAAAAATCACATCCTTGGTACATTCATCCGCCACAAGGCGGGCACCTGCAAGAACATCCTTGTAGTAGTTCTCGGGCTTGCGATGCTCCTTCCTCGGCGGCGGCCCGTCCTTCACAAGCTTCTCACCGTCCAGCTTACCCCAGTGCACCTTTGCACGGGCAAGGGCCCGACGGGCACCTTCGATGCAGACGGAGCGCTTGATGACCTCGAGCCTCGGATAGGCCTCCACCAGCCGCCGCACCAGCCCGAAATAGCTCCCAGGCAGGGCCTCTCCGGGCCACAGCCGAACTATGAAGCCCTTCATGGCCTGTTCGGCCGCCTTGTGGAGCTCGACCAGCTGTTTCAGCTGGTCGCTCAAAGGCACAGGGTGTCCGGCCTCAGAATACTAAGACCAGAACACCTTCTCCATCGAGCTGCCCTCTTCAGCTCGGTAGAATGCAGCGGCATCGGATACGCTGCGGGGAAGATCTGCGAATGCCCCTGGAGAGCTCCAGATTCGGGTAAGTAACCAGTAGTTTACTTTTATATTTCTGCTTTGCATGAACAATGCCTTACCCGCTGCTATCTTCCTCATCTCCTCCAACTCTTGGAGGGCCTTTTGGGCTTCGGCCTTGGCAGACTTGGCAGTCTCATGGGCCGCCGCGAGCTCAAATGCTTGTGCCTTTGACTCAAGCTCCAAACTCTCATGTTTTTTCATGAGATCCTGAAGCTCTTGCTGCACCTTGCCGACCTGAGCCCCAAGTCTATCTCGCTCGGTGCGCTCCGCGGCCGTTTTCTTTTCGGCCTCAGACAGCGCCTGCTTAAGGGTCGCCACCTCAGTCGTGGCCCCTACAATAAGCAGTACAATCCTGTCTTTTTTTGCAATCACGCCTTTTTATAGGCACCTTTTCTGTAAGGTATTTCTTACCTTCTTTCTCCTCGAGCTGCCGCTTGGCAAGGCCGAGCTCTTGCGCGCTCCGCTCGAGGTCCTGCTTCAGGACACCCACCTCCGCAGTCAGTGCGGCGGTGGATAGCAGCGAAGCCTGCATACGCATATTGACTCTTTTTGTTAGACTCCTACGAAATTTAATAGATCCTCTATTCGGCTTTTCTTTCCGAACGCCAAACAGAGCATCAGGGGCTACTGTCTATGCGGTAATATTTTTACATATTTTTACTTACCTCAAAGCCTGTTAGAAGGCTAGCACAAGCTTCAGTCAGTCCGCTCTTGGCAGACTGAACCTTCTTGATCACCATACTCATAATAGTACGGTGCCCCTCGTCGATGGAGGCGCCGATAAGCACCTCCAGCAGATTGTCCGTCACCTCCGGTTGGACGGAGGCCGCCGGCTCAGAAGGCTTGCTCCTCTTGGAAGGAGTTCGCCTACCGCGGTCCGGAACTGTGGAAGATTCCGGCGCGGTGTCCAGCATAAAGCCGGACTTGGAGCCCTGGGGGGCCTTATCCCCTTCACTCCTGGAGTCTGGGAGGTTGCCTTGCGGCTCCTCCAGGACCACCTCCTCCTGCCCCGGAGCTTGTCGCGACGCCACTTCGGCGTCGTCTGCAGTGCGGGGGGAGACAGCGGGCGGAACTCAGTTCACGTCCGATGAGTCCAGGGAGCCGCCCGACGATTCGTTGAATTCGGCCTGGGGCGGGCTGCACAATTACGTTCGGCATTAGGGAAAGCTGTGCAACAAAGGAACCTCATGAGTTACTCTGATATCCGAACTTACGATTTCGCCGGACGCTTGGCCCTGTTTGGCCACTCCTCTTCACCCTCTTCAGCATCGGGGGAGTAGTCCGGCGGAGGGGTCTTCCTTTTCCTAGACCCCTCGGCCTCCCCCGTTGGGGCGAGAGAGAGCACTGTGCTCTCGGGTACGACCAGCGTGTATTTAAATTTAGAAGTTATTCTAAATTTTTATCCAGCGTAGAAATCTCACGTTTTTGTCCCGAACCGTAGACTTTTCCACGCAGCACCAGTTTCACACTGTGGTTTTTCACCACTTATTGCCCTCTCACTAAAGCCACATCTTTATTGCGTAATATTTTCTTAACACGGCTTTTAAGAAATCTCGAGGACGAGATTTTTCTTAAGGGGGGTAGTGTTGTGAAACCCCCCAAAAATTTGGCCTTGTTTTAATGAATTAAAAATTTTACCAGGAATTTAAAACTTTGAATTTCTGAGCTCCATTTTTATTTTTAAATCATTTCCTTCCCTGTTATGATGAGTTTTTCCCAAAGAGAAAACTTTCCAAATATGTCATTGGACTTATTTAATCTGTCAAGAGAAACTTTCCCTTATTTATTATAACTAATTAAATAATTAAGTTGCTTGATCTTTACTTTCTTGAAAATGGTTTTTCAAGGTTATATGGCCATATTTGAACTATAACCATTGGATAAATTCACCTAAAATTCTAACCAAAAATTGGAGATGTCATGTGTTGTTTTTAAATCACTTTTATACTAAAATATCTTTTATTTATGTAATAATTTGAGCTCTGCATCAATTTTTCCTTCTCTGGTCCAGAGTGCAATTTGCACTACAACCCTTTTAAATAATTCTTTCTAGCCTCCACCAAAATTATGGGATATTGGTAGTAGCATATGATTTAACATTATGCAAAAACCTAGTGTTGTTCTTTGAAAATTTTGAGTCAATCAACCTCTTTTTCATTCTGGTCCAGCCTTGTGATTTCTACTGCAACCCTATTTAATTTTGCTCCAAAGATCTTGTGTTTTCTTCTACTTGTAGACATCCCTACCAAACTCCTAAATCCAGGAGCATGCACCCATTGGATTAATTTTGGTTCATGAAATAATGTCATTTATTTCCTGTCCAGAATTGTTGTTTTGCAAAACTTGCACTAACAAGTTTGTGCTTTTCACAAACTAACCTCACCACTCTCTCTTGCATCTAAGGAGACCCTGATCTGGAGGATTTGGCCACCCCCAAGAAGAGCCTAGGTGCCTGTGGCATTTTGTCAAACACCTGGAGAGCATAGCCAGATTTGGCATGGATTCAAGTTTACACTGTGAACTTGGTCACCTGACCTAACAACCATGCCCATTCACCGTCTATCTAACCCTAACCCAGCCCTGTTTCTTCCCAGCCTCAACCGCGACCTCTAGCATGCCCTGGCAATACGTCGAGCACGTCCCGTGCACGCCCGGAGCGCGAGCAGAGCGTGCGTTTGGCACGCGTTTTGCACGTGCCGCGCCCGAGCCGACGCGTCGCGCCCCTGGCCTTGCCTCCACTGCAGAGCCACGCCACGCTCGTCCCTCCTCACCGCAACACGCCAAGCTGCCCCCCGCCATGTCCCCGACAGGCCAGGAGCTAGCCGCCACGGCCGCCGACAGCCCCTGCTCCGTTCAGCGCCGCCCAAGCCTCTTCCGCTCGCCACCTGGCCCCTGGAACAGCGCGAGCTCATCCACGAGTGTGTCCGCTAGCGCTCGTCGCCGCCACGACGCCCTAGCTACAGAATGGCGGTCGCCGGCGACCTTATCCGCAGCCGCCGCGGAACCGCCTTGCCACGCCTATAAAAGGAGGCCCCGAGCTTCCCCGAGCACGGAGGCAACCTCAGGCCACCCCAATGGCGCTCCCCTACCTCACATTCGACCCGGGGAGGCCTCCTTCCTCATCCCCGGCAACTCCTGCCGCCGCCACCGCCCCGGCCAATCCGGCACCTCCAGTCCCTCCAACTCTCTGTTCGCTTCGCCAGGAACCTCCTCATCCTCCCGTGAAGCCGTCCCCCTACTCAATTTTGATCAGGAACCACCGCAGCCCCAAAATCACTTCGCCCCCGAAACCATCTCCGTCGCGAAGCTCGTTGCCGGCAACTCCGTCCACGTCGGCGACCATAGCGGGTACCCCCGAGTTCGTCTCGACCTCCTGAGCACGACCATGCACTCAGATCACCGAGGGACGCCGCCATTCGCCGGCGAGCCTCGCCGGAGCTCCGCCCCTGTTCGGTCAGGGGGAGACGACGCGCGCGTGGGCCAGTCAAACCTGACCAGTGGGCCAGGCGTGCCCACTGTCGGTGACTCACGCGGCAGCCACGCTGGATAAGTGGAGGCGTAAAAGGCACAAATACGTCTTCTCTGTCCGAAAGCGTAATCTCTTTTGAAACGTTTTCTTTTTCCTGATTTTATTGAAAACAGATTTTTACCACAACTTTGACTGCCTATAACTTTTTAAATATAACTCCAAATGAGTTGATTCTTTTTCCTACATTCCTCAATTTTGGTCTAGTTTATTTTAAGATTTATTTAAAAAAATTCCAAACAACTTTTTTGTACTGTTTTTGAAATATGTGTTATTTGCATATTTTTGGAAATAGGATTTTTGGGAGAGAAGGAAGCTTTCAAAAATTTTGGAGAGCACCCCACCTCTCCACACCATTAAAGGCAAGCATTCTGAACCCTGGCATAATGTTTTGGTGTGTTATTTGACACGTTTATAACACCATCTTATTTCAGAGGACTTGTTATTTTATGTGACATGATCATTTGCATGGAAACATATTAGTGATTTCCTTGCTGTTGGAAATGAATATAAGTGTGATGGTAATCAACCTCATGTGCCTTGCATGCATGCCGGAAAGGAATCCGGGAAAGCCTCGGCCTTGGGTAGGCGTGAGCTTGTCGCCGGTCCCCGTCAGGACGGTTATGTCCGGTATGGCATGGTAAGGTATATTGAGTGGTGCTTTTGTTGATTGAAATATATGTGTTTACATGTCTTGCAGGGAACTTATAAACCTCCTGAGTCGACCGTAGACCGAGTCTTGTTTCCAGTAACCCCCATACTTGATATGTACTACCACTTGTCCCTGCCGCAGGTAGGGTATGGTTCAGTAAGTCGTCAACCCCTTTCAAGCACACACCGTACAGAGAGGCCATGGTGGAAGATATCGGTTGTAGCCGGTAGGCATGCCACCTGGTCCGGGGGCATGGGTGTTTCCGGTTGAGACCGAGAGGGGAGGCCACCCCTTAGAGCGCGCGATATAAATTTGATCCCATGCTACGCGAGGCTGTAGCCTCCCCACTTAGAGTTTTGCTTAACAAGTGTCGTGGGTGATTCCAGACACCGATGAGTTAAGCTGGTGTGTGCAAGTTAGGCGTGTTTTCAACTAAAAGGCCGTAGACGGAATTAGCCCCGATGGACTAAAGGAATCCGTTACTCGTGGGTAAAGAGTACACCCTCTGCAGAGATTAAAACCTATTCGAATAGCCGTGTCCATGGTTAAGGATTACAGTCTGGGATGGGTCAAGTGTTGGTCTTAGTGTCGGTCTTCGGAGGAGAGATTATTAAACCAGAACTTGGACCGTGACTTGTGACTTGTGAAGATTATGATTATTATCTTGTGATGGACTAACCCATTGCATTATTTATATTATCGAGTATCCCTGGACGGTTCTACCTCCTGGATATTCATTGTGATTATTTATCTTGTAAGCCCTTTATGTGGTGTCGCTCAGACGCCCGACTGTGGCATTTCTTTTAAAGCCCTTTATGTGGTGTCGCTCAGACGCCCGATTGTGGCATTTCTTTTAAAGCCCTTTATGTGGTGTCGCTCAGACGCCCGACTGTGGCATTTCTTTTAGAGCCCTTTATGTGGTGTCGCTCAGACGCCCGATTGTGGCATTTCTTTTAAAGCCCTTTATGTGGTGTCGCTCAGACGCCCGACTGTGGCATTTCTTTTAAAGCCCTTTATGTGGTGTCGCTCAGACGCTCGACTGTGGCATTTCTTTTAAAGCCCTTTATGTGGTGTCGCTCAGACACCCGACTATGGCATTTCTTTTAAAGCCCTTTATGTGGTGTTGCTCAGACGCCCGACCGCGGCATTTTATTCCCACTCTATTGCTGCTTATTCATGTTGCATGATAATAACCTGCTTGCATGCATAAAAGATGTTTTATTTATGACTCGCGATGTGATCATAGAATTTTTTTAGTGCATGATTGATCATAGAATTTTTTTAGTGCATGATTATCAATTATATTATACATGTGTTCTAAATGTTTGCGAGTACAATCAAAGTACTCACTGGCTTGTCCTTGGCTATTGTCTTGGCCAGATTTCTGCTTGGAGAGGAGCGTGGCGATGACAGCCTCGAGTCCTAAGCAACGGTGATAGCAGCCTCGCGAAGATAGGAGTTAACCTGGTCAGCTGTTCCTGTGGGAAATGGAGTCCCATAGACACTGATGTCTCACAAACCGCTTCCGTCATCAACCACTAGAAACCCAATTGTTGTACTCACAGGCCAGAATGGTCTTGTACTACATATTTTGTATTTTGCTTGAGATTTCTGTATCAAGCTGGAGCCTCATCAGCTAACAGTAATCCTGGGGCTGATGAGCACGACGGTCTTTTTCTGGAAATTTATACTCGGAAAAACCCGGTCGTGACAAGGCCGTAGTAGAACATGAGCCCCCGGACAAATGGGTGGAGTGGAAAATCCAGTCCACGGAGGAAGTGGGGAAGAAATACTACCCTCTCATGGGGCCTTGGGGTGGGAAGAAGCTGCCCCTTTTCGGGAAGCCGGTGCGCGATGTCCTTAGACAGGTATCCGGCCTTCCTTATCTTCTTGACTTGGCCCTCCGTAGCGGAGGAGGCCATCCACTTGCCTCCCGCTCTGTACATTGCTGGAGAAGGTTGAGGTGGGAAGTGCGGGCTTGGGCGCTGGAGCTCGAGTGCGCAGGAGATGGATAGGCAAAGGAGGAAGAAGGCGTAGGTAAAAGGGTGGATCCTTATCCCCTTATACAGGCGGATGCGGTTGTGCGTCCCCACCAGCCTACTAAACTCGCTTGCCTCCCAAGCACCGTGATAAATGGCGCGGTTGGGTTACCCACGTCCGTATTGATGAGAATCCCGTAAAGGGGGGTACACTATCTCTGCTTTGACAAGACATGCCAAGGAAACCGCCTCGCAAAACATGCTGAGGTGGAAGAGTAAAAACGATTCGAGTAAAGGACTTGGCCGTAGTGTGATGACACACTGCGGAATACGTCAGCAGTTTTGATTTGTGTTAATATCATTCTCTCTATGGCGATATGTGGAAGCTTATTTTGCAGAGCCGGACACTACTCTTGGTGTTTACAATCTTCTATGAAGGACTTGGAGGAGGAACCCGCCTTGCAATGCCGAAGACAATTTGCGCGCCGGACTCGTCGTCATTGAAGCCTGGTTCAGGGGCTACTGAGGGAGTCCTGGATTAGGGGGTGTTCGGGTAGCCGGACTATACCTTCAGCCGGACTCCAGGACTATGAAGATACAAGATTGAAGACTTCGTCCCGTGTCCGGATGGGACTTTCCTTGGCGTAGAAGGCAAGCTTGGCGATGCGGATATTCAAGATCTCCTACCATTGTAACCGACTCTATGTAACCCTAACCCTATCCGGTGTCTATATAAACCGGAGGGTTGTAGTCCATAGGCAATCAACTCCATATACAACAATCATACCATAGGCTAGCTTCTAGGGTTTAGCCTCCTTGATCTCGTGGTAGATCTACTCTTGTACTACCCATATCATCAATATTAATCAAGCAGGACGTAGGGTTTTACCTCCATCAAGAGGGCCCGAACCTGGGTAAAACATCGTGTTCCCTGCCTCCTATTACCATCCGGCCTAGACGCATAGTTCGGGACCCCCTACCCGAGATCCGCCGGTTTTGACACCGACAACCCCCTCTAGGGCAGCACAACCCGTGCCAACCTTTTGTCAGTTGGGCAGTTGCCGAGGCGGCATGGGGAAGCGGAGATGCCCACGTCCCATCAGTCACCACACGTCAACCGAGGCCGTAGGCTGTTGGGGCCCGTGGCGCTCCGCACTTGCCCCTTGGCTTCGCCTCGAAGCCAAGTCCTAGCGCGTCTTGGGCCCGGGGGCTACTATTAGCGTCCTGGTAACGGGGGTCCCCAGACCTGCCTGCCTGTGGCCCATGGCATGGCTCCACCAGCGGGCCTGTACGACCCATCTTCACCAGAAAACACTCAAGACCCTCATGAGGGGCCAAGCCTCGCGAGGCGGATGACACAAGACCTCCTTGGGGGCGGCCTCACTAGGCTGGCTTGCGAGGGGCAGAGAGATCAAGGTGAGGGGCAACTTGCGAGGTTCTTGTGACGCAAGCCATGACGACCAAGGCTAGGCGGACACCAGGCAGCGCCAGCGCGCGCAGCGTCCTCGTTTCCTCTTTGGTGCTAAAGGGGCAGGCGCAGGCAAGGAGTCCCGCGGCATCAGGCAAAGGTTTCCATATCGGTGCAACAAGACAAAGACTAGTAGGACGGCAGGACGGAGGTCACCGTGGAGCCCAGGACGGCATCACCACCAGAGCCTTTGGCAGGCACCTTTTGTTAGGATAACTTGTACTAGTTGTCTCCCTTCAAATTTGGCCGTCGTTGGATCCCTTCCCACCTACATTTGGTAAGAGGACCAGGGCCTCTATAAATAGGACTAGCCACCACAGTAGGAGGCAACTGATCTTGGATCAGATCCATTCCATCCTCAACCACACAAACTGATCTTGGATCAGATCCATTCCATCCTCAACCACACAAACTCATCTTGGATCGGATCCATTCCATCCTCAACCACACAAGTTCATCGAGCCCAAGAACACCTCTCCTCAGGAGACTGTTCTTCCCTTGTACTTGTTCATCCTCAGCACAAGAGGCAATCCACCACATCCCACTGGAGCAGGGTATTACACCACACTGGTGGCCCGAACCAGTATAAACCCTGTGTCCTTTGTTCTTCGGGTTTGGCGAGTTAGGTTATGAGATCGTTGCGAGAGCATGAGCTGGGGGGAAAGATCTTCGTGCACACCCAGTGTTCGAACCTCAAGGGTTTTGCCGGAACCCGAAATCCGATTGGGGCTCCTTTTATAGCTCAAGGGGTAACCACAGTGGCAAAATAGTCTTTATCTAATGATTAGATAGCTAACAGTGTTATCATACCTAAATCTGGTAGTTAGGACAAAGTGCATTAAATGCAGTGCTAGGTGTCATGTGGAGGGTGAAGCCCGGCAAGCTTGCAGTGCCGCATAATCCTCTTCTGGTTATCTATTTGACACGCCTCTAGATGGGTGTCATATGATTGTAATCTGTCTTCCAACGGGCTACCACGTGCTTAGTGGAGGCCACTTAATCATCTCGGGGCTCGACACCACATTGACAAGTGACTTGTGTTGTTGTGTGGTGGAGGTGGTGCCTTGGCGGGATTTCCTGCTCCTGGCGGTCCCGACAAGCCTGCCAGGGCAATCTTGGACTTGTCCTTGGGGTGGCCTCGACCTGGCCGGGCTCTCCTGCCGGCAAGGGAGGCCTTCCCAAGGTGACGCCTTACTGTCTTGCATGTTAACTTGGTCATCTTGATTTGCTCCTTGATCTCACAGAGAGCGGATCCTTTGTCTTGGCTTTGGTTTACATGCTTGTGAACGGACGTGCGATGCCAGCACGCCTGTGTATAGGTCTGGTCAACAATTGCACATGTTTGTTGCACCGATAGGAGCCCTAATACGTCTCCAATGTATCTATAATTTTTGATTGTTCCATGCTATTATATTATCTGTTTTGGATGTTTTCTATGCATATTATGCTATTTTATATTCTTTTGGGGACTAACCTATTAACCTAGAGCCCAGTGCCAGTTTCTATTTTTCCTTGTTTTAGAGTTTCGCAGAAAAGGAATATCAAATGGAGTCCAAACGGAATAAAACTTTCACGATGATTTTCCTTGGACCAGAAGACATCGAGAGGACTTGGAGCGCAAGTCAGAGAAGCCACAAGGCGGCCACAAGGACGGAGGGCGTGCCCCCACCCTTGTGGGGCCCTCGTGACTCCACTGACCTATTTCTTTCACTTATATATTCTCAAATATTCCCAAACCAACCAGGAGAGCCACAAAAACACTTTTCCACCGCCGCAACCTTCTGTACCCGTGAGATCCCATCTAGGGGCCTTTTTCGGTGTTCTGCCGGAGGTGGATTCGATCACGGAGGGCTTCTACATCAACACCATCGCCTCTCTGATGAAGCGTGAGTAGTTTACCACAGACCTACGGGTCCATAGCTAGTAGCTAGATGGCTTCTTCTCTCTCTTTGATTCTCAATACCATGTTCTCCTCGATGTTCTAGGAGATCTATATGATGTAATACTCTTTTGCAGTGTGTTTGCCGAGATCCAATGAACTGCGGTTTTATGATCAGCTTATCTATGAATGTTATATGAATCTCCTCTAAATTCTTATATGCATGATTTGATACCTTTGCAAGTCTCTTTGAACTATCGATTTAGTTTGGCCAACTGGATTGGTTTTTCTTGCAATGGGAGAAGTGCTTAGCTTTGGGTTCAATCTTGCGGTGTGCTTTCCCAGTGACAGTAGGGGCAGCAAGGCATGTATTGTATTGTTACCATCGAGGATAACAAGATGGTGTTTTCATCATATTGCTTGAGTTTATCCCGCCACATCATGTCATATTACTTAATGTGTTACTCTGTTCTTCATGAACTTAGTACTCTAGATGCAGGCAGGAGTCAGTCGATGTGTGGAGTAATAGTTGTAGATGCAGGCAGGAGTCGGTCTACTTGATATGGACATGATGCCTATATTCATGATCACTGCCTTAGATATCATCATAACTTTGCGCTTTTCTATCAATTCCTCGGAAGTAATTTGTTTACCCACTGTAATATTTTCTATCTTGAGAGAAGCCTCTAGTGAAACTTATGGCCCCCGGGTCTATTTTCCATCAAATAATCTTCTATTTTCCATCATATAAGTTTCCAATCTACTGTTTTAGTTTCCTATTTAGTTTCTTTACTTTCTGTTCCATAAACCAAAAATACCAAAAATATTACTTTACCATTTATCCATCTCTATGAGATCTCACTTTGCAAATATCCGTAAGGGATTGACAACCCCTTTATCGCGTGGGGTCCAAGTTGGTGTTTGTTTGTGCAGGTATTCGGTGACTTGAGCGTTGTCTCCTACTGGATTGATACCTTGGTTCTCAAAACTAAGGGAAATACTTACTCTACTTTGCTGCATCACCCTTTCCTCTTCAAGGGAAAAACCAATGCAAGCTCAAGAAGTAGCAGGAAGAATTTCTGGCGACGTTTCTGGGGAGATTTACGCCAAGTCAAGTCAAGATTTGTTTCCCGTCAACTTGCCAATTTATGGCGCCGTTGGCGGGGAGATCTACGCCAAGCCAAGACATACCAAGTACCCATCATAAAATCTCATCCCTTGCATCACAGTATTCACCATTCGCCTCTCGTTTTCCTCTACCCCACTTCTAAAACGATTCTAGAAAAGTTTTGCCTTTTTCTTCGCCCCTCTTCCGTTCGATCTTTCGTTTGGTTGTGTTACCATGTACCTTCTTTTTGCTTGCATCTTCGCTTGCTAAAGGTTTATGGATCCTCATACACTTGCTAATCTTTTTAATAGATCCAATTATGATCAACCAAATTCTAGTGATTTGAGTGCACTGGATTATCTTTATGAGGTTTGGCTTGAAATTCGTGAATTTGAAAATTGTGATGAAGTGCTAAAAGAAGAAATTTATGAAGTGATTCACGATAGTTCCTTGGATGAAAAGCATGATTGCAATGGTTTTACTATAAATTCTATTAATGTCAGTTGTGCTAATGATATGCAAAGCCCTAAGCTTGGGGATGCTAGTTTTGCTATGTCCACTACTTGTTGCAATGACCATGATTGGGCTGATAATGCTTCTTATGATCTTGAAAATTTATTTAAGCCTCATGATGAATATGTTTGCTATAATATTGAACATGGGTTTGAAAGAGTGACAACTTTAGGAAATAATTATCCCACTACTTTGGAGATTGATAAGTCCTATGACTTTTTTTTATAAAAGTGGGTTTGGAGAGGTCGTGACTTTATTTGATGATAATCCCACTATTTTGGAAGAGTGTCAACTTTGCATGCATGTGGATCATGTTGAGAATATTTTATGTGATAGTTATATTGTTGAATTTGATTATGACCCTACATGTAATTATTATGAGAGAGGAAAATATGGTTGTAGAAATTTTCATGTTACTAAATTACCTCTCGTTATGTTGAGATTGCTATTGTTTTCTTTCTTCTTCCTTGCATATGCTAGTTTTTGCTTGTCTTCATAATTTGTTTGCTTATATAATGCCTATGCATAGGAAGTATGTTAGACTTAAACTTGTTTTTCACATGCTACAGGATGCTCTCTTCGTGCTTCAATTTCTATCTTTCATGTGAGCATCATTAAAATTATGAATGCCTAGCTAAAAGGCTTTAAAGAAAAGCGCTTGTTGGGAGACAGCCCAATTTATTTCCTTTCTATTTTTGCATTAAATAATTTATCTAGCATATGGTTATATGTGGTTTTTT
Organism: Triticum aestivum; assembly: GCF_018294505.1. NCBI lineage: Eukaryota > Viridiplantae > Streptophyta > Magnoliopsida > Poales > Poaceae > Triticum > Triticum aestivum. Next base: position 533,672,666 of record NC_057812.1, read on the forward strand.
GTTTTAATTAGTGTTTGTGCCAAGTAAGACCTTTGGGATAGCTTACGGTGAGAGTTGATTTGGTTTTGCTGAAAAATAGAAACTTTTGCACTCAAGAAATTAATTTTCCTTTTTAGTAGAAGCGCGATAAAATACAGATTCTTTTTGAAAAATATTTACACACAAATTTCTTAGGTCTTCCATTTTTTCAAATTTTTTGGAGTTACAGAACTATTCGAAATCTCCAGATTGCTACAAACTGTTCTGTTTTTGACAGATTCTGTTTTCTATGTGTTGTTTGCTTATTTGATGTATCTATGGCTCGTATCGGGGAGTTATGAACCATGGAAAAGTTGGAATACAGTAGATATTACACCTATATAAATAAGGAATGAGTTCACAACAGTACCAAAAGTGGTGATTTGTTTTCTTATACTAACAAAGATTATGCAATTTTCTATTGAGTTTTGTGTTGTGAAGTTTTGAAGTTTTGGGTAAGGATTTGATGGACTATGGAATAAGGAGTGGCAAAAGCCTAAGCTTGGGGATTCCCAAGGCACCCCAAGGTAATATTCAAGGACAACCAAGAGCCTAAGCTTGGGGATGCCCCAGAAGGCATCCCCTCTTTCATCTTCGTCTATCGGTAACTTTACTTGAGGCTATATTTTTATTCACCACATGATATGTGTTTTGCTTAGAGCGTCTTGTATGTTTTGAGTCTTTGCTTTTTAGTTTGCCACAATCATCCTTGCTGTACACACTTTTTGAGAGAGACACACATGAATCGTGATTTATTAGAATACTCTTTGTGCATCACTTATATCTTTTGAGCTAGCCAATTTTGCTCTAGTGCTTCACTTATATCTTTTCAGAGCACGAGACTGGTTTCATTTTATAGAAATTTATGAACTCTTGTGCTTCACTTATATTATTTTGAGAGTCCCTAAACAACATGGTAATTTGCTATGGTTATAAATTTAGTCCTAATATGATAGGCATCCAAGAGGTATATAATAAAAACTTTCATATAAAGTGAGTTCAATACTATGAGAAGTTTGATTCCTTATGATTGTTTCTAGATATGAAAGATGGTGATATTAGAGTCATGCTAGTGAGTAGTTGTGAAGTTGAGAAATACTTGTGCTAAAGTTTGTGATTCCCGTAGCATGCACGTATGGTGAACCGTTATGTGATGAAGTCGGAGCATGATTTATTTATTGATTGTCTTCCTTATGAGTGGCAGTCGGGGACGAGTGATGGTCTTTTCCTACCAATCTATCCCCATAGGAGCATGCGCGCAATACTTCGTTTCGATAACTAATAGATTTTTGCAATAAGTATATGAGTTCTTTCTGACTAACGTGGAGTCCATGGATTATACACGCACTCTCACCCTTCCACCTTTGCTAGCCTCTCTTGTGCCGCGCAACTTTCGCTGGTACCATAAACCCACCATATACTTTCCTCAAAACAACCACCATACCTACCTATTATGGTAATTCCATAGCCATTCTGAGATACATTGCCATGAAACTTTCCACCATTCCGTTTATTATGACACGCTCCATTATTGTCATATTGCTATGCATGATCATGTAGTTGACATCGTATTTGTGGGAAAGCCACCGTTCATAATTCTTTCATACATGTCACTCTTGATTCATTGCACATCCCGATACACCGCCGGAGGCATTCACATAGAGTCATATTTTGTTCTAAGTATCGAGTTGTAATTCTTGAGTTGTAAGTAAATAAAAGTGTGATGATCTTCATTATTAGAGCATTGTCCCATGTGAGGAAAGGATGATGGAGACTATGATTCCCCCACAAGTCGGGATGAGACTCCGGACGAAAAAATAGGCCAAAAAATGAGAGAAGGCCTTAATAATTTTTTAGAAAATAAATGAGAGAAAAGAGAGAAGGGGCAATGCTACTATCCTTTTACCACACTTATGCTTCAAAGTAGCACCATGATCTTCATGATAAGAGAGTCTCCTATATTATCACTTTCATATACTAGTGGGAATTTGTCATTATAGAACTTGGCTTGTATATTCCAATGATGGGCTTCCTCAAATTTCCCTAGGTCTTCGTGAGCAAGCAAGTTGGATGCACACCCACTTAGTTTCTTTTTACCTTTCATAAACTTATAGCTCTAGTGCATCCGTTGCATGGCAATCCCTACTCACTCACTGATATATATTGATGGGCATCTCCATAGCCCGTTGATATGCCTAGTTGATGTGAGACTATCTCCTTCTTTTTTTTTCTCCACAACCATCATCTATTCCCCCTATAGTGCTATGACTATGGCTCACGCTCATGTATTGCGTGAAAGTTGAAAAAGTTTGAGAACATCAAAAGTATGAAACAATTGCTTGGCTTGTCATCGGGGTTGTGCTTGATTTAAATATTTTGTGTGATGAAGATGGAGCATAGCCAGACTATATGATTTTGTAGGGATAAGCTTTCTTTGGCCATGTTATTTTGAGAACACATAATTGCCTTGTTAGTATGCTTGAAGTATTATTGTTTTTATGTAAATATTAAACTTTTGTTTTGAATCATACGGATGTGAACATTCATGCCACAATTGATAAAATTACATGGATGAATATGTTAGGTAGCATTCCACATAAAATATATATGTTTTATCATTTACCTACTCGAGGATGAGCAGGACTTAAGCTTGGGGATGCTTGATACGTATCCAATGTATCTATAATTTTTTATTGTTCCATGCTATTATATTATCTATTTTGGATGTTTTATATCCATTATTATGCTATTTTATATTATTTTTGGGACTAACCTATTAACCTAGAGCCCAGTGCCAGTTTATGTTTTTTTCCTTGTTTTAGAGTTTCACAGAAAAGTAATATCAAATGGAGTCCAAACGGAATAAAACTTTCGCGATGATTTTCCTTGGACCAAAAGACTTCCAGAGGACTTCTAGAGGCGGCCACAAGGACGGAGGGCGCGCCTAAGGGAGTTCTGTATTAAGGGGTCCTCGTGTGTCCGGGTAATTCGATATGGGCCGGACTGATGGGCTGTGGGGATACAAGTAGAAGACTTTCCCCCGTGTCCGGATGGGACTCCCCTATGCGTGGATGGCAAGATTGGTGTCCGGATATGTTATTTCCTTCCCCCACTAACCGACTATGTACAACCCTAGGTCCTTCCGGTGTGTGTATATAAACCGGAGGGTTTAGTCCGTAGACGGGGGGAGAGGATTCGGGACACCCGGAGACACGCGTCATTCCTGCCGCTTGCGCTGATCCTGCCCCAAATCGGTACCCCTTCTTTGTTGATTACTTTTCTTGCGGGTTATGCCCACCTTTCTCTGATTTCTTCCGCGACATCATGCACACCTTTGGTTTTCGCCTCTTGGATTTTACTCCAAATGCGGTGGCGTGTATGTCTTTCTTTGCGCATCTTTGCGAGGGCTTTGCCGGGGTGCAGCCCAACACGGCGCTCTTCTGCCATTATTTCTATCCTTGAATCTAAACGGGAGGTGCCGTCTCTGGTTGCGTCACCTGGATCCCAAGATCCAAGGATGCGTACCCGGATGGTGCCGTGAAGGAGAGGTGGGAAGAATGGCGTAACTGGTGGTGCTGGATTGAAGACGAAGACCCGCCAAAATTCTGCAAGGTCCGCTGTGTGCCGCCGGTCCGCGGCAGCGATTGGGGTGATGTCAACACCACCGACGGGAGGCTTACTATCGCCACCACCAGGATTCTTCAGCTGACCCGGGCTGGGCTCACCCTTGAGATGATCGGGGCGGACTTTATTCGCCGCCGGATCGCCCCGTTGCACAATAAGAGGAGGCCAGCCTGGCTTTTCACGAATCCAGCTGACATTATGTGGCTCCGCCCTGACCTCAACCACAACTTCACGGTGATGGCACATGCCCACTTCTGCCAGCGGCTCTTTCAGCTGGATGTGGGTCGCGACAGTGAAGTCGAGCGGACCGGCAAGGCTGCAAGGGTTGCCATAAAGGTCGGCAAGCCCGTCAAGCGGCCGTTCTTCAAGTTGCCAGTGGGGGTGGTCCCGTTGTGCAATAATTCATGCCAGTCCGAGATCATCGCCATGATGCCGGACTGCAATGCGCACGGCCCCGTACCGAGCTGGAGGGAGCCGTGGAACACAGATGTGCAGCAATTCTTCGACACCTTGATCGAGGTGTACGTCAATGCTGACACCGAGCGGTGGCTTGTCATGGACACCACCCAGGCGGAGCTGGACTACATCGCCACCAGGGCGAGGGAGGCATAGCTTGCCATGGAGGCCGGCAGCGCCGGGGGCGTGGAGGACAAGGCCGCAATGGCCGCAGAGGAGGAGCAGTTCAACCTGTGGGCGGTGGCCACCGAGGAGGCCAGCAGCACTGACACCGGAGCTCCGCTTGTCGAGGACGCGGCCGACGAGTCGTCGGAGGAGGAGGGCGTGGCGGCGGGCTCGACGCCAGCCAGGGGAAGAGGGCGAGTCCTTCGGCGGTCTGGCTCTAGCGAGCCGGTCCGGCCCGGCAGGGCTACGCGGCCTTAATTGACCCTGGAGGGGTCCGGGCGCCACACGAGGGCCACGGCAGCGAAGAGGCTGATGAAGGCCGCTGAGAAGAAGAAGGCGACAGCCCCTTCCTAATCCGGGCGCGCACAAACCACGCCACCTCCTTCGCCTCCTCTGGCAGGCGTCGACTCGGATGATGATGTGGAGCTCCCTTTTGATCTCGGGCCTCTCAGCCCGGAGAGGAAAAGGAAACTAGTGGAAGAGGAGGAGACGGATGACGAGTAAGTTCTCCGTTCCTTATTGTCATTTCCATTTTCTCGAATTGGGTCGCTTGTCTTGATCCATTTTTGCTTCCGTAGGGAGCCAGAGACGTTGGCCCAGAGGGTGAAGAGGGCGAGGACCTCGGCGAGCAGCCAGCCCCCGGCTGGGGCTTCAAAGACACCACTGGTGGTGCTGAGCAGCCCGGACAGCATCCCCCGGCGCAGCCCCCGGCGTAAGTTCGTCACCCTCTTCTTACTCGACATGTGGTAGGCGCTCGATGCTATGATGCTGACCATGTCGGGTTTGCAGGAGGGGAGCGGCAGCAGGAGGAGCCACAGAGGGCTACTCCTAACACACCACCCCCATCGACTACGCCGCTGCAGGGGGCGTCCCCGGCAAGGGCATCAGGCACGGAGCCCACACCGATGGAGAAAGAGGGGAACTTGGGCGCTGGTGGTTCTGCCACGGCGCAAAATGATGGCAGAGAGGGGACTTCCGCTTCACAGCCTGGCACTAGTGAGTCGCCTGTCCATCGTCTCTGTTTTTCCCTTATTCTTTTCTTGGCTTCATTGCTCCCGTTGCTGCCCAGGCCCTCCTTCAACAGACATGGAGGACGTGGACCCTGTTGTCGGGGATATTGCTGAGGAGGCCGCGGTGGAGGCCAGCAGGATTGCCGCCGAGGAGGCCGCCAAAGATGCTGACGAGGCCGCCGCCGACGAAGCCGCCAAGGGTGCCGCCGGGGACACTGCTGCGGGGGCCGCCAAGGCGACCGGCGAGGCTTCTGCCGAGGGCGCCAGTGTTGGACCTGTCGGTGAGGCCGGCAAGGCCTCCGCCGAGGAAGAGGTGGTGGGTGACCAGCCTCCCTCCTCCTCAACCTCGGGCCCCGGCAGATATCTGAAGGTGGGCGACGATCTCTTCGTCCACCTCCCAGGGGCGTCAAGCGGGGCACCCGCCGAAGGGGAAGTTTTTGACGGCGAGGTGCTTGCCGCCACCGGGCTTGAGGTGATTGATGAGCCGGGCGTTGGTGGCGACGGTTCTCCAGAAGAGCAGCTTTTCCGTGCCATGGGGGCCAATTTCCGGAAGCTCCAAGTGCTCTACCGTGCTCGCCTGGACAAGGTCAAGTCCAGGATGGCAACGGTGGACAATGCGGAGGTGGACTTCAAGGCGCGCGTTGCCGAGACGCAGACCTGGTTCCACTAGGCTCGCGAGGAGCAGAGGGCCTTTCAAGAGAAATTGGCCGAGCGCGATGTGGAGCTCACCATGACGATGGACGACATCGAGAAGGCCCAGGAAAAGGCGGCGAACTTGGCTGCCGCGACCGAGGCCGCCCGGAACCAGCATCAAGCCACCTTGGATTCCCAAGAGGAGGACCTCTCTGCATGTGAAGCGAAGCTTGCCGCAACACTTCGCGGCAAGGATGAGGAGCTCGAGGCCCTTGTCGCGCAGCGGACTTGCGAGCTGGAGCAGAGGCACAAAGGGGCACTCGATGCCCAAGCTCTGGCCCATGCCGGCAAGGTGAAGGAGCTGGAAGCAGAGCGGGACGAGCTGAAGGAGCAGGCCCTCAAGCTGTCCGGCGAGAAGAGCACGCTCAACCGCGCCTTGGTGGAGGCGCAAGGAACAGTCATCAGCAAGACTGGGGAGCTCTCCGACGCGCAGAACTCCATCAGAGACCTCAAGCTGAAGCTGGAGGATCTCGAGAAGATGTTGTCGGAGAGCAGAGCTCGGGAGGAGACCTCGACCAGGAGCCTCGAGGAGGAGAAGCAGCTGCAGGCGAACGAGGCCGCCTCCCACCAAGAATATGTGGCTGGTGAGAACAGGTGGATCAGCCATCTGGAGGTCGTCGCCGGCAGGGTTACCTTGCAATTGGCCACCATGGGGTTGCCAAACGTGAGGTATGCCCCCGAGCGCAGCAGGACCATCAACGCCAAGCTGACCCAGTTCTTCGAGGGCGTCCTCGGAGCCTTGGCCTATCTTCACTCCAACAGGATGGCCATGCTGGCCGAGGAGGCCCGGCGACTTTGCCGGAGGGTCGTGACCAAGGTCCTCACCAAGATGGCGTACTAGAATCCCGATCTTGACTTCGCGGCCGCGATGAAGAGCTTGCCGGATGGTGCTGACCTCACGGTGCTCAAGGAGCGCATCAAGCCCATCACCGACTTCATCGACGAAATCAAGAGGGTGGAAGGCCAGCGCCAGGATTAGGCATCCCATTCTTCTTTGCCACTGCGGGTTCCCGACCAAGACAAATTTTATCTTTAGTTAGAACCGCAGCTATGATGTGATGTAATATAACTTTGAAGTACTCTTAATTTTCATGCATGTTATTTCCCCGTTCAATTCCTCTTTGTATGTGTGCCCTACGTCAATCAGGAAGGCTTGCCCGCGCGGAAGCCCCTAGCGGCATTTTGGGGACGGATCCCCATGGCCGGCCGGGTACGCGTGCTACCGGACGAGCCACCTTTCCGTTCTGAACACGGCCGCTTGAACTGTCGAGCTTGACTCGAGTCAGAATCGGGGGCGTTGCTAATCGCGGAAGGCTAGTCTGCCATTCTCGATGCAGCCGCTTGAGCTGTTGAGCGGACTCGAAACAGGGCAAGGGCATTGCCGATCGTGGTAGAGCCCCCTGGCCTGCAGGTTTCTCATACAAAGCAAATATCTCCGGGGGGGGGAATAACCTCAAATAAGAAAGGTAGCACAAATAAGGGTTCAGTGCAACTTAGCTTCTGTTTGCGATCGCTTGAGTGTCGATCTTCTGGCCTCCTTTCTTCTTCAAGGGTCATGAAGATGAAGGAGTGCCGGGCTAACTGCTACAGCCGATTCTCACAACTGTGCCCCCTACCTAGCGCGCCAAAGATGTCGGTGGGAACGACACCTATGGGATCACAAGAATCCCTACTATGGTTGTGGGGCGCGGGGTCGTGAGAAGAGCGGATCAAACAGATAGCACACGGTTCGTTTATCCAGGTTCGGGCCGCGAGGATGCGTAAAACGCTACTCCTGCTTCGGTGGATTGTATATCTGTGTTCTTGAGCTAGCTATGGGGCGTGAGGAGCTCCAAAAAGCCGAATCCTCCTCCTGGTCGCCTCGGGCCTCCTTTTATAGGAAAGGGGTTGCCACAGTGGCACACAGGAGGTGGAAAGGGTACAGTGATGTGAGGTTATCCCTCACATTACATGACAAGGCGCATTTAATGCGTCTTGCCCAGGTGTCCTTGCTTTATCGGGGACGGGGGAGAGCCCTGTCTCGTCCGTCACCGCTCCCTCTCGTGTCGACACGCGCCCTGGCTAGCGGCGCCCGCGATGCCATGTAGGCAGGCAGGCAGCTGAGGTGGCACAGTGGTGGGTCTCCATGAAGATCCGCATGCCGCCACGCAGGTGCCTGCCCAGCTGGTTGGGTCGGTAGCTGCATGCGAACGGCGGTGGAGGTTTGACTGGCGTGGGCCTGATGGTGGCCCTACGGGTGTTCTTGGCAAGGGCCTTGCCGAGGCCCCGGCAAGGGTCTTGCCGTGGCGCCTGCTGTCATCCCCGGCAAGGCTCTTGCCAGGGGCCTTGTGGTCCTCCTTGGCTGGGATCCCGCCAAGGATCATCATCTTCTAAAGGGTGTATCTAATCTTGAATGTCTTTACAAAGATCTGGATGCCACCACGGGGATGTCTCCGAATCCTTGCCCCATGGGGGCAGTGGACTCAAGGGTGACTTACTCCATAGGTGTGGGGCGAGCTTCCACGGCAAGGGTCTTGCCAGGTTTGCTAAAACCGCCTCCCGGCAAGGATCTTGCCGGGGGGGTCCGCTTCGTCCCCTTTGCTCTTCGTGGTCTTGGTCTTGGCATCGTTCTGCTTCTCCTGAGCTTCAGCCTTACCTTGGCTCACCTCCCTTGCCTTGCTCAGTGTGGTGGTGCCCGTGGCTCTGACTGCCCGTGCACAGTTATAGGGGTACAAAAAGTGTACCCCTCTTTTTGTACACCGACAACCCGAACCTGGGTTAACATTGTGTCCCACTTGTTCCTTGTTACCCTCGATCTTCAGATGCATAGTTCGGGACACCCTACCCGAGATCGGCCGGTTTTGACACCAACATTGGTGCTTTCATTGGGAGTTCCGCTATGTCGTCAACAGAAGGATCGATGGCTCATCCTGTCATTAGGAACAATGTTGTTTCCGGGGAGGCCTTTCTCCCTGGTCAACTTTTCATGTTTGGCGGCTTCTCTCTGCATGCCTATTCAACTGGTCACCTTGAGCAAATTGATAGCTACACCCCTGGTCACCAGATCAGGTTCAGAAATCTGAATTACATCACTAATATCCAAGGGCATTTGATCTTCAAGGGATTCTCGGCCTCGGCCGCCGCTCCTGCTACCTCTTGAGCACTGCGTTGATTTTCCCCGAAGAGGAAGGGATGATGCAGCAAAGTAGCGTAAGTATTTCCCTCAGTTTTTGAGAACCAAGGTATCAATCCAGTAGGAGGCTACGCGCGAGTCCCTTGTACCTGCACAAAACAAATAAATCCTCGCAACCAACGCAAATATGGGTTGTCAATCCCTATAAGGCCACTTACGAGAGTGAGATCTGATAGATATGATAAGATAATATTTTTGGTATTTTTATGATAAAGATGCAAAGTAAAATAAAGGCAAAGTAAATAGCAAAGAAAATAACTAAGTACTAGGAGATTAATATGATAAAGATAGACCCGGGGGCCATAGGTTTCACTAGTGGCTTCTCTCGAGAGCATAAGTATTCTACGGTGGGTGAACAAATTACTGTTGAGCAATTGATAGAATTGAGCATAGTTATAAGAATATCTAGGTATGATCATGTATATAGGCATCACGTCCGAGACAAGTAGACCAACTCCTGCCTGCATCTACTACTATTACTCCACTCATCGACCGCTATCCAGCATGCATCTAGAGTATTAAGTTAAAAACAGAGTAACGCCTTAAGCAATTCATGCAATATGATGAAAACCCCATCTTGTTATCCTCGATGGCACCAATACAATACGTGCCTTGCTGCCCCTACAGTCACTGGGAAAGGACACTGCAAGATTAAACCCAAAGCTAAGCACTTCTCCCATTGCAGGAAAGATCAATCTAGCAGGCCAAACCAAACTGATAATTCGAAGAGACTTGCAAAGATAACCAATCATACATAAAAGAATTCAGAGAAGATTCAAATATTATTCATAGACTTGATCATAAACCCACATTTCATCGGTCTCAACAAACACACCGCAAAAAGAAGATTACATCGAATAGTTCTCCACAAGAGAGGGGGAGAACATTGTATTGAGATCCAAAAAGAGAAAAGAAGCCATCTAGCTACTAACTATGGACTCGTAGGTCTGAGGTAAACTACTCACACTTCATCGGAGAGGCTATGGTGTTTATGTAGAAGCCATCTGTGATCGATGCCCCCTCCGGTGTAGCTCCGGAACAGGCCCCAAGATAGGATCTCGTGGATACAGAAAGTTACGGCGATGGAATTAGGGTTTTGGCTCCATATCTGATCATTTGGGGGTACGTAGGTATATATAGGAGGAAGGAGTACGTCGATGGAGCAACAAGGGGCCCACGAGGGTGGAGGGCGCGCCTGGGGGGGGGTAGGCACGCCCCCTACCTCGTGGCCTCCTCTTTTCTTTCTTGACGTAGGGTCCAAGTCTCCCGGGTCTTGTTCGTTGAGAAAATCACGTTCCCGAAGGTTTCATTTTGTTTGGACTCTGTTTGATATTCCTTTTCTTTGAAACCCTAAAATAGGCAGAAAAACAACAATTCTGGGCTGGGCCTCCGGTTAATAGGTTAGTCCCGAAAATAATATAAAAGTGGATAATAATGCCCAATAATGTCCAAAATAGTAGATAATATAGCATGGAGGAATCAAAAATTGTAGATACGTTGGAGACGTATCAAGCATCCCCGAGCTTAATTCCTGCTCGTCCTCGAGTAGGTAAATGATAAAAAACAGAATTTTTGATGCGGAGTGCTACTTGGCATAATTTCAATGTAATTCTTCTTAATTGTGGGATGAATATTCAGATCCATAAGATTCAATACAAAAGTTTAATATTGACATAAAAATAATAATACTTCAAGCATACTAACAAAGCAATTATGTCTTCTCAAAATAACATGGCTAAAGAAAGTTATCCCTACAAAATCATATAGTCTGGCTATGCTCCATCTTCACCACACAAAATATTTAAATCATGCACAACCCCGATGACAAGCCAAGCAATTGTTTCATACTTTTGACATTCTCAAATATTTTTTCAATTTTCATGCAATACATGAGCGTGAGCCATGGACATATCACTATAGGTGGAATAGAATGGTGGTTGTGGAGAAGACAAAAAGGGAGAAGATAGTCTCACATCAACTAGGCATATGAACGGGCTATGGAGATGCCCATCAATTGATATCAATGTGAGTGAGTAGGGATTGCCATGCAACAGATGCACTAGAGCTATAAGTATATGAAAGCTCAAAAAGAAACTATGTGAGTGTGCATCCAACTTGCTTGCTCATGAATACCTAGGGCATTTTGAGGAAGCCTATCATTGGAATATACAAGCCAAGTTCTATAATGAAAAATTCCCACTAGTATATGAAAGTGATAACATCAGAGACTCTCTACTATGAAGATCATGGTGCTACTTTGAAGCACAAGTGTGGTAAAAGGATAGTAGCATTGTCCCTTCTCTCTTTTTTCCTCATTTTTTTATTTGGGCATTTTCTCTTTTTTGGCCTCTTTTCTTTCTTTTTTTTCTTTTTTTTCGCCCGAAGTCTCATCCCGACTTGTGGGGGAATCATAGTCTCCATCATCCTTTCCTCACTGGGACAATGCTCTAATAAAGATGATCATCACAATTTTATTTTTCTCACAACTCAACAAGTACAACTCAATACTTAGAACAAAATATAACTCTATATGAATGCCTCCAGCGGTGTACCGGGATATGCAATGACTCATGAGTGACATGTATGAAAGAATTATGAACGGTGACTTTGCCACAAATACTATGTCAACTACATGATCATGCTAAGCAATATGACAATGATGGAGTGTGTCATAATAAATGGAACGGTGGAAAGTTGCATGGAAATATATCTCGGAATGGCTACGGAAATGCCATAATAGGTAGGTATGGTGGCTTTTTTGAGGAAGGTATATGATGGGTGTATGATACCGGTGAAAGGTGCGCATTATTAGAGAGGCTAGCAAAGGTGGAAGGGTGAGAGTGCGTATAATCCATGGACTCAACATTAGTCATAAAGAACTCATATACTTATTGCAAAAATATACAAGTTATCAAAGAAAAGTATTACGCACATGGTCCTAGGGGGATAGATTGGTAGGAAAAGACCATCGCTTGTCCCCGGCCGCCACTCATAAGGAAGACAATCAAAAAATAAATCATGCTCCGACTTCATCACATAACGGTTCACCATACGTGCATGCTACGGGAATCACAAAATTTAACACAAGTATTTCTCAAATTCACAACTACTCAACTAGCACAACTTTAATATTACCATCTCCATATCTCAAAACAATTATCAAGCATCAAACTTCTCATAGTATTCAACACACTCATAAGAAAGTTTTATTATTAATCTTGTATACTAAATATATTAGGATTTTAAGCAAATTACGATGCTATTAAGACTCTCAAAATAATCTAAGTGAAGCATGAGATATCAATAGTTTCTATAAAACAAATCCACCACCGTGCTCTAAAAGATATAAGTGAAGTACTAGAGCAAAATTATATAACTCAAAAGATATAAGCGAATTACATAGAGTATTCTAACAAATTCCAAATCATGTATGGCTCTCTCAAAAGATTTGTACAGCAAGGATGATTGTGGTAAACTAACAAGCAAAGACTCAAATCATACAAGACGCTCCAAGCAAAACACATATCATGTGGCAAATAAAAATATAGCTCCAAGTAAAGTTACCGATAGAAGTAGATGAAAGAGGGGATGCCCCAGATTTGGCTTTTAGGTGTCCTTAGATTATCTGGGGTGTGCCATGGGCATCCCCAATATTAGGCTCTTGCCACTCCTTGTTCCATAATCCATCAAATCTTTACCCAAAACTTGAAAACTTCACAACACAAAACTTAAAGTAGAAAATCTCGTGAGCTCCGTTAGCGAAAGAAAATAAAAGACCACTTCAAGGTACTGTAATGAACTCATTATTTATTTATATTGGTGTTATACCTACTGTATTACAACTTCTCTATGGTTTATAAACTATTTTACTAGCCATAGATTCATCAAAATAAGCAAACAACACACAAAAAAACAGAATCTGTCAAAAAACAGAACAGTCTGTAGTAATCTGTAGCTAGCGCAATATCTGGAACCTAAAAAATTCTAAAATAAATTGCTGGAAGTGAGGAATTTATCTATTAATCATCTGCAAAATGAATAAACTAAATATCACTTTCCAAATAAAAATGACAGTAGTTATCGTGAGCGGTAAAGTTTCTGTTTTTTACAGCAAGTTCAACAAGACTTTCGCCAAGTCTTCCCAACGGTTCTACTTGGCACAAACACTAATTAAACACCAAAACACAACCAAAACAGAGGCTAGATAAATTATTTATTACTAAACATGAGCAAAAAGCAAGGAATAAAAATAAAATTGGGTTGCCTCCCAACAAGCGCTATCGTTTAACGCCCCCAGCTAGGCATAACAAGCAAGAATAGATCTAGGTATTTCCATCTTTGGTAGGCAATCCACAAGTGGCTCTCATAATAGATTCATAAGGTAATTTAATTTTATTTATAGGAAAGTGTTCCATGCCTTTCCTTAATGGAAATTGGAATCTAATATTTCCTTCCTTCATATCTATAATTGCACCAATCGTTCTAAGGAAAGGCCTACCAAGAATAATAGGACATGAAGGATAGCAATCTATGTCAAGAACAATAAAATCTACGGGCACATAATTCCTATTTGCAATAATAAGAACATCATTAATTCTTCCCATAGGTTTTCTAATAGTGGAATCCACAAGGTGCAAGTTTAAAGAGCAATCATCAAAATCACGGAAACCTAACAAATCACACAAAGTCTTTGGAATCATGGAAACACTAGCACCAAAATCACATAAAGCATAGCATTCATGATCTTTAATTTTAATTTTAATAGTTGGTTCTGTAACGCCCGGATAATCATGCTACAGTAAACTCACGTTGATGGTGCCACGTCACCTCTATCACTGTAGCTAATCTCGGTTAATTCAAAAATGTTTCGAAATTCAAATTCAAATGTATGATAGCAATAAAAGTTTTCAAAAATTAAAACTAAAATGTTCGGGGGTTGCCAAATATTGCATAGGAAATTATCGTGAAATGAACACATTTTTATAAAGGGCCTAAATAATTTAAAATCGTTTAAAACAGAAAAGTAAATAAATAAATAAAAAAACTAAACTCCCCGCCCTCCCCTGCTGGACCGCGGCCCAGCTGGCCATCGGGCCAACCAGGCCAGCCCAGGTCGGCCCCCACTCCCTCTCCTTATACCCTCACCCCGCAAACCCTAGGCACCGACACCCCCCACTCCCCCCCCCGATCCCCTTCTCCTCCCCCCACTGATCTGGATCGGGATCGGCCCCGACCCCGTCGACCCCGACGCCCAGCGCTCGCCGCCGCTAGGCCTCGTCGCCGCCGAACGCCGCCTCATCGCCCTCCTCCTCGCCGGTCTTCCCTGACCGCCCCCGAGCCCACTGCCCCGTTGCCCTACTTCCCCCCCGTGAGCTCCCCCCTTCGCCCTCCTCTCCCCCTAGGTCGCCTCGGCCGTTGCCGCTCGACGCGCTCCGGCGCCACCGTCGCCCGCGCCGGACCATTCCGCCCGCGGCCACCCCGCTCAGCCCCTGGTCGTGCTCCGGCACCACTGACCGCGCCCTCGATCTCGGCCCCCCCCCTCTCTCTCCGTCTCGCCCGCACTCGCCCTGACCGGCGTGCCTCCGCCCGCGCCGGCCTCATCTTGCCCCGGACGGCGTCGCCCTCCGCCCTGGCCGTCGCCCTGCTTGGCCCCGCCGACGCCCGCGCCCAACTCTCCCTCACCGCCTGGGCGGGCTACACCGCACCCGCCGTCGCGCCCTGGCGCCCTGCTGCTCCCCCCCCCCTCGGCGATTCCCCTCCGGTGGCCACCCAGCCATGCCCCGGTCCTTCTCGCCGCCGATTTGGGGCGAGCGCCCAGTCGGGCGTCGCAGCGCCCGACCCGCAAGCCCCCCCGGGCCACTGGCCACAGGGCCCGGCCCCAAAACGTTTTAAAAATAAGATAAATATAATTAATAAAAATGAAAATGATTTAATAAAATTAATTATTAATTAATTAATTAAGTAATTAATTAAGTTAATTAATCCGGTTTAATTAATTTAATTAACTAGTTAAGTTTAATTAAACTGTAATTAGATTAACCTAAACCCTAATTAACCTAAGTAGAGGTTGACCGGTGGGTCCCCCTGGGCCCACATGACAGGTTGACCAGGTCAACGGCCAACGTTGACTGCTGACATCAGCATGACATCATGCTGATGTCATAAATCCATTTTCGAATTAATTAAATAATTAATTAAATTCCAGAAATTAATAAAATCTTTAGAAAATCATATCTTTTAATCCGTAACTCGGATTAAAATAATTTCAACATGAAAGTTGCTCAGAACGACGAGACGAACCCGGATAAGTAGCACGTTCGTCCACCACACACCCCTAACATATCAAACCCGCAACTTTCCCCCTCCGGTTCATCTGTCAAAAAACACGAAACACCGGGAATACTTTCCCGGATGTTTTCCCCCCTTCACCGGTATCACCTACTATCGCGTTAGGGCACACCGAACACCGCGTATTGCCTTGTTATATTTTGTGATGCTTTGTTTGCTCTGTATTCATTATTTCCTCCCCCTCTTCTCTCCAGTAGACTACGAGACCGACGCTGCTGCTGACCAGTTCGACTACGGAGTTGACGACCCCTCTTTCTTGCCAGACCAACCAGGCAAGCCTCCCCCTTGATCACCAGATATCGCCCATTCTACTCTATACTGCTTGCATTAGAGTAGTGTATCATGTTACTGCTTTCCGTTATACCTATCCTGATGCATAGCCTGTCCTTGTTACTACTGTTGATACCTTTACCTTCAATCCTATATGCTTAGTATAGGATGCTAGTATTTTTCATCTGTGGCCCTACATTCTTGTCCATCTGCTGTGCTATACTATTGGGCCGAGATCACTCGGGAGGTGATCTCGGGTATATACTATATACTTATACGTGATACATGTGGAGACTAAAGTCGGGTCGGCTGGTGGAGCACCCGCGAGTGGATCTTTGTGGCGGAGCGACAGGGCAGGTTGAGACCGCCTAGGAGAGAGGTGGGCCTAGCCCTGTTCGGCGTTCGCGGATACTTAACACGCTTAACGAGATCTTGGTATTTGATCTGAGTTGGTTACGAGCCTATACGCACTAACCATCTACGTGAGAGTAGTTATGGGTATCCCGGCGTCGTGGTATCAGCCGAAGCACTTCGTGACGTCAGCGACTGAGCGGCGCACGCTGGATTGGACTGGAACGCCACTAGGCTAGGTCTGCTTCCGGCCGCGTACGCAACGTGCAGGTGTGCTCAGGGCGATGGGCCCAGACCCCTGCACGCTTAGGTTTAGACCGACGTGCTGGCCTCCCTGTTGAGCCTAGGTGGGGCTGCGACATGTTGATCTTCCGCAGCCGGGCATGACCCAGGAAAGTGTGTCCGGCCAAATGGGATCAAGCGTGCTGGGTAAGTTGGTGCACCCCTGCAGGGAAGTTAATCTATTCGAATAGCCGTGATCTTCGGTAACAGGACGACTTGGAGTTGTACCTTGACCTTATGACAACTAGAACCGGATACTTAATAAAACACACCCTTCCAAGTTCCACAGACAACCCGGTGATCGCTTTCCCACAGGGCGACAAGGGGAGGATCGTCGGGTAGGATTATGCTATGCGATGCTACTTGGAGATGCTACCTGGAGATGCTACTTGGAGATGCTACTTGGAGGACTTCAATCTACTCTCTTCTACATGCTACAAGACGGAGGCTGCCAGAAGCGTAGTCTTCGACATGATTAGCTATCCCCCTCTTATTCTGGCATTCTGCAGTTCAGTCCATTGATATGGCCCTTTACACATATACCCCTGCATATGTAGTGTAGCTCCTTGCTTGCGAGTACTTTGGATGAGTACTCACGGTTGCTTTTCTCCCTCTTTTCCCCCTTTCCCTTCTACTTGGTTGTCGCAACCAGATGCTGGAGCCCTGGAGCCAGACGCCACCGTCGACGACGACTACTACCCCGGAGGTGCCTACTACTACGTGCAGCCCGCTGACGACGACCAGGAGTAGTTTAGGAGGATCCCAGGCAGGAGGCATGCGCCTCTTTCGATCTGTATCCCAGTTTGTGCTAGCCTTCTTAAGGCAAACTTGTTTAACTTATGTCTGTACTCAGATATTGTTGCTTCCGCTGACTCGTCTGTGATCGAGCACTTGTATTTGAGCCCTCGAGGCCCCTGGCTTGTATTATGATGCTTGTATGACTTATTTATGTTTTAGAGTTGTGTTGTGATATCTTCCCGCGAGTCCCTGATCTTGATCGTACACATTTGCGTGCATGATTAGTGTACGATTGAATCGGGGGCATCACATGTTGGTATCAGAGCCGACTACCTGTAGGAATCCCCCTTCCACACTCCTTGGCCGAAGTCGAGTCTAGACATTACAAAAACTTTTACTAACTTGGCGGTGTGCCTTACGGGCCCACGTCACCATCGGGTGGTACTAGGATCTTTTACTCCTCGACCTTTACTCTGGGACTCTGAACTCTTTTCTACTCGGGATAAACAAATTTACTAACTATCACTAGGATCCCGTGACCCCATTCACCCCAAAGTTGGATAAAGCCATAGTATTCTTTGGAATAGTATTTTGGACGATTTCCACACTGTCATTGACTCCCTTGAAACATCTTTGTTTTCAGATGGAACCCACGAGGCAGGTCGTCCGCCACATGACGGCCATTGGTGCCTCGGGATCACCTGCCGTGCTAGCTAAGATGATGACCTATCTGGGTTATCGCTGGCACCCTGAGTACACCGTCTTTGAGGAGTACCAGGACTTTAACCAGGAGCAGTACCGAGCCATCGTCCACCTCTACTCTCGGGAGTATGACTCCACTACTGTGCTACACACCGCACATGGTGTTGGGGTGACTATCGATATGGTAGTCCACGATGCTGCTTATGCTGCTCTGACACGCCTTCGTGGAGAGTATCGGGATTTGGACACCTCCCCCTTCAGGCACATTGCTATCGCGTCTGATGTTGGTCAGGAGGGTTACTACACTGCTGCCTACTCCACTGTCACCAGAGAGCCCTTCTACCATCAGAACTTTGTTCTGCATGCTGATGGGCTGGATCGAGCTAACCGAGCTCTTCGCCACGAGTTGTACATCACCCGTCAGCACCTTTACCGTGCTCTGACGCTGTTGCACCCCTTTGTCCAATCCAGAGAGCTGCCGCGATCTGTGATCTACCCAGCCAGGACCGTGATGCCCCAGGGTGTCGGTTGGCCGGAGGTGGGAGGCTACTCTCCCGCGCTTGGTCCTCTTCTGCCACTTGGGCGTCGGGTTCTGCACCAGAGTATCCGCGGACCCCAGGTCACTGACGTGGAGGACTATCCGCTGCCGCACTACCAGCTTTCAGGCTACAGCTACCTTCGCAGTACCGCGTGGGACTGATGTAGGCTTGCTTGTTAGTGATAGATGCATTCGTCGCGAGCCTACGTGCCGCCTATGATGTCTTAGTCTATGTACTGGACTCTGTGTACCGAACTCTATGCATGATCCCTTTTGTAAGATGTGTCGACTACTATGTAGTTTCTATCTTGCTGCTTTCATTATGCATATTTGATCATGAATGATTCTTGTCCTTTGCATAATTTCTCAAATGCTGAACTACCCTTGTTATATATTAGCAGGATGGTTAGACCAGCTGGCCGTGGTCGTGGTGGCAACTTCCCACCACCGCCTGAGTACATGGCTGGTATGATCCAACAGCTTGAGATGAATCGCCAGTTCATGGAGAACATGATGGCTCAGTTTCCTCGCCCCAATATGAACCAGCAGCCAAACACAACAACTCTGTAGGATTTCATACGCCTCAACCCAAGTGTGTACCGCAGCTCAACCCAGCCGCTGGATGCTGATGACTGGCTCCGTGACATCACCTATGAGATGGATTCTGCTGATGTAGCCCCTACCAGCTATGTCACTTTTGCTTCCTTCTTCCTGAAGGGACCCGCAGCTCAATGGTGGGACAGCCACAGGCGTACTCTGCCAGTTGGGACAATCATCACTTGGCCAGACTTCCAGGCTGCTTTCCGTGCCCGCTTCATCCCTCAAGGAGTCATGGACCGGAAGAAGCGTGAGTTCCGCAACCTCACCCAAGGCAACAAGACTGTTGAAGCTTATCAGCGAGAGTTTCTGGACTTGTCTCGCTATGCTGAAGAGGACATTGCCACTGATGCACGCAGACAGGAGAAGTTCCGTGACGGCCTTCAAGCTGACATCAAGCTCGCACTTCTAGTGCACGACTTTGCTGATTTCGCCACCTTGGTGAACAAAGCTATCAATGTCGAAACTGGTCTGCAGGAATACCAGAGCTCTAACAGGCGCAACCGTGACACGGGCTCATCTTCGGGCCCGTCCTCGCAGAAGCGTAAGATTTGGATTCCCAACAGCATGTACCAGCCGAATGCACCTGCCCCAAGGCAAAGCTATGCTGCACCTCGTCTGCCTACTCCAACTAGGCAGCCAAAGCTTCCAGCTCCACCACCCCAAGCTCTTGTTCCCACCCCCAATAATGGTCTGTGCTTCAGGTGTGGACAACCAGGGCACCGTGCTAGAGAATGCAACCAGAACCAGAAACAGCTGGCCCTTCCAGCAACTGGCCGTGGAAGCAACCAACCCCGCAACAACAATGCCAAGCCTTATGGTCGGGTTCATGCCAACCACGTTGATCTGAACGAAGCTCAAGACCAGCCTGCTACTGTGATGGGTACACTCCTCATAAATTCAGTACCTGCATCTGCTTTATTCGATTCAGGAGCATCGCATTCATTCATGTCAGAAGATTTTGCATACAAGCTCGACGTTAAGTGTGAGGAGATGAACTCTTCGGTAGTGGTAAAAACCCCCTTGGGACAAAGTCAAACCTCCATGGTTGGCGTCGACGTCCCCGTGGAAATCGAAGGGCTGGAATTCTATGCCTCACCCATTATCCTGAAGACGTCTAACATCGACCTCATTTTGGGGATGGATTGGTTGAAAGCGCATACTGCTTCAATCGTTTGCGCCACTAAGACCGTCCATCTGTTACACCCTTCTGATGAAATAATAAGCTACAATGCTCGTCTAGTTCAGGATGCCGAGGCAAGGCTCTATGCATTGAATGCATTGAACGCCGCACCCCTCGAGGGCATTGAAAACATTCCTGTCGTTCGCGATTTCCAGGACGTCTTTCCTGAAGAACTTCCAGGGATTCCCCCTGCTAGAGCTGTCGAATTCGTCATCGACTTGAAACCAGGCACCACTCCTATAGCCAAGCGACCCTACAAGATGCCGCCGCATGAACTCCTTGAGCTCAAGGAGGAAATCGACAAATCTCTTCAAAGTTGTTTCATTCGCCCAAGTTGCTCTCCTTGGGGAGCACCTTCTCTCTTTGTCAAGAAGAAGGATGGGACAAACCGATTGGTCCAAGACTACCGTCCTATAAACCAAGCTACCATTCAGAATAAGTATCCTCTTCCTCGGATAAATGATCTGTATGATCAACTGGCTGGTTCATCAGTGTTCTCGAAACTCGACTTGAGGTTGGGTTACCACCAGATCCGTGTTCGCGAAGAGGATATCCCGAAGACCGCATTCATGACTCGTTATGGTTCATACGAGTACACCATCATGTCCTTCGGCTTAACCAATGCTCCAGCCACCTTCTCTCACCTGATGAACTATATATTCATGGATTACCTCGACAAGTTCGTCGTGGTTTATCTGGATGATATCCTGGTATTTTCTAAGAACGAAGAAGAACATGCTGAACATCTTCGTCTTGTGCTGGAAAAACTACGAGAGCATCAACTTTATGCCAAGTTCTCCAAATGTGAATTCTGGCTTCCTGAAGTAACCTATCTCGGGCATGTCATCTCTAAGGATGGTATTGCCGTCAACCCTGAACGAGTTCAGGCTATTCTTGATTGGACTCCTCCAAAGAACGTCAAGCAAGTCAGAAGTTTTCTCGGTCTCGCCAGCTATTGCCGTCGATTCGTCGAGAACTTCTCCAAGATCGCTAGGCCCCTGACTAACCTATTGCATAAGGGCGTCAAGTTCCAATGGACAGACAAATGTCAGGAAAGCTTACAGGCACTCAAAGACAAGTTGACTTCTGCCCCAGTACTAGCTCCACCTGATACTAAGAAGGACTTCGTCATTTACTGTGACGCTTCACTCAAGGCTTAGGCGCTGTACTAATGCAAGAGCGCAAAGTGATTGCTTATGCCTCTCGTCAATTGCGCCCTAACGAACAGAACTATCCAGTTCACGACCTCGAGCTTGCTGTTGTTATCCATGCACTAAAACAGTGGCGACATTACCTTCTCGGTAATCGTTGCGAGATCTTCACCGACCACCAAAGTCTGAAGTATCTGTTTACTCAACCAGACCTGAACCTCCGTCAGCAGAGATGGATGGAGATTGTTGCAGATTTTAACTTGGGTATTTCCTATACACCAGGCAAGGCTAATGTAATGGTTGATGCCTTGAGCCGCAAGTCTTACTGCAACCACCTCCAGATTCACAAAGTTCAGCCCTCACTTGTTGAAGAATTCAGAAAACTGAACCTCCATATTGTTCCTCCGGGTGCACTCTCTCCCCCTCCTGAGGAGTCTCGCAAGATGAATCTCCGTGTTGTTTCCCAGGGTTCCCTCTATACCCTGGCTGTCGAACCCGATCTCGTGAGCTCCATCAAGACATTACAGGGATATGACTCTGAAGTGCACCAGATTAAGCGCGACCTCAAAGAAGGAAAGCCATCATTCTTCATTATTGCTGGTGATGGCGCCTTGTACTTCAAAGGCCGCCTAGTGGTGCCGTGTAAGAAGGAAAACCTGAATATGACTCAGGAGGTTATGAAAGAAGCTCATGATACGCCTCTATGTATCCATCCTGGTAGTACAAAGATGTACCAAGACATCCGCCAGAGATTCTGGTGGTCTAACATGAAGCAAGACATTGCTCGCTATGTTGCTGAGTGTGACGTTTTCCGTCGTATCAAAGCAGAACATCAAAGGCCTACTGGAACTCTGCAACCTATCTCTATTCCTGAATGGAAATGGGACCATGTTGAAATGGACTTTGTCACTGGATTTCCCAAATCGCAGAAAGGTAATGATGCTATTCTTGTCGTCATTGACCGGCTTTCTAAAGTTGCACATTTTCTGGCGGTCAAAGAAACGATCACTGCTAGTCAGCTTGCAACTCTCTATATGTCCAGAATTGTTTCACTTCACGGTATTCCACTGGTTATCAGTTCGGACCGTGGCAGCTTATTCACTTCAAGATTCTGGGCAAGTTTCCAAGAAGCTATGGGGACTCACTTATCTTTCAGTACGGCGTTTCATCCGCAGTCACAAGGGAAAGTTGAACGTGTCAACCAAGTTCTCGAAGACATGCTTCGAGCTTGTGTTATTTCCTTCGGCAAGAAATGGGAGGAATCCCTCCCGTATGCCGAGTTCTCTTATAATAATAGCTATCAAGCTAGTCTGAAGATGGCCCCCTTCGAAGTGTTATATGGACGAAAGTGCCGAACCCCTCTGAACTGGTCAGAAACTGGGGAACGTCCACTCTTCGGTCCGGATATTATCCAACATGCCGAAGAACAAGTCCGCATTATTCGCGAGAATCTCAAGACCGCTCAGTCTCGTCAAAAGAGTAATTATGACCGTCATCATAAAGACATGGTCTATCAACCTGGCGAAAAGGCCTATCTTCGCGTTACACCAATGAAGGGTGCTCACCGATTCAGGATCAAGGGCAAGCTAGCTCCTCGCTGTATTGGCCCTTTCACTATTCTGGAAAGGCGTGGAAAAGTGGCATATCAACTGGAGCTTCCGTCGAACCTTTCTCAGGTTCACGATGTGTTCCATGTGTCACAGCTCCGTCGCTGCTTCAAGGACCCAATCCGAGCAGTGGACCATGAAGTGCTCGAATTGCAACAGGACCTCTCCTATAAAGAGCATCCGGTCCGCATTCTCGACCAAGCTGAACGCCGCACACGTCAGAAGGCGATCAAGTTCCTCAAGGTCCAGTGGTCGAATCACTCTAAAGATGAAGCCACATGGGAACGCGAGGATCGTCTTCGTGAGGAATACCCCGCACTCTTTCCTTCTACGTCCTAAATCTCGGGACGAGATTTCTTGTAGTGGAGGAGATTTGTAACGCCCGGATAATCATGCTACAGTAAACTCACGTTGATGGTGCCACGTCACCTCTGTCACTGTAGCTAATCTTGGTTAATTCAAAAATGTTTCGAAATTCAAATTCAAATGTATGATAGCAATAAAAGTTTTCAAAAATTAAAACTAAAATGTTCGGGGGTTGCCAAATATTGCATAGGAAATTATCGTGAAATGAACACATTTTTATAAAGGGCCTAAATAATTTAAAATCGTTTAAAACAGAAAAGTAAATAAAAAAAACTAAACTCCCCCCTCCCCTGCTGGACCGTGGCCCAGCTGGCCATCGGGCCAACCAGGCCGGCCCAGGTCGGCCCCCACTCCCTCTCCTTATCCCCTCACCCCGCAAACCCTAGGCACAGACACCCCTCACTCCCCCCCCGATCCCCTTCTCCTCCCCCACCGATCTGGATCGGGATCGGCCCCGATCCCGTCGACCCCGACGCCCGGCGCTCGCCGCCGCCAGGCCTCGTCGCCGCCGAATGCCGCCTCCTCGCTCTCCTCCTCGTCGGTCTTTCCCGACCGCTCCCGATCCCACTGCCCCGTTGCCCTACTTCCCCCCCCCGTGAGCTCCCCCCTTCGCCCTCCTCTCCCCCTAGGTCGCCTTGGCCGTCGCCGCTCGACGCGCTCCGGCGCCACCGTCGCCCGCGCCGGACCATTCCGCCCGCGGCCACCACACTCAGCCCCTGGTCGTGCTCCGGCACCAACGACCGCGCCCTCGATCCCGGCCCCCCCTCTCTCTCCGTCTCGCGCGCACTCGCCCTGACCGGCGTGCCTCCGCCCGCGCCGGCCTCATCTTGCCCTGGACGGTGTCGCCCTCCGCCCTGGCCGTCGCCCTGCTTGGCCCCGCCGACGCCCGCGCCCAACTCTCCCTCGCCGCCTGGGCGGGCTACACCGCACCCGCCGTCGCGCCCTGGCGCCCTGCTGCTGCCCCCCGGTGATTCCCCTCCGGTGGCCGCCCGGCCATGCCCCGGTCCTCCTCGCCGCCGATTTGGGGCGAGCGCCCAGTTGGGCGTCGCAGCGCCCGACCCGCAAGCCCCCCCGGGCCACTGACCACAGGGCCCCGCCCCAAAACGTTTTAAAAATAAGATAAATATAATTAATAAAAATGAAAATGATTTAATAAAATTAATTATTAATTAATTAATTAAGTAATTAATTAAGTTAATTAATCCGGTTTAATTAATTTAATTAACTAGTTAAGTTTAATTAAACTGTAATTAGATTAACCTAAACCCTAATTAACCTAAGTAGAGGTTGACCGGTGGGTCCCCCTGGGCCCACATGACAGGTTGACCAGGTCAACGGCCAACGTTGACTGCTGACATCAGCATGACATCATGCTGATGTCATAAATCCATTTTCGAATTAATTAAATAATTAATTAAATTCCAGAAATTAATAAAATCTTTAGAAAATCATATCTTTTAATCCGTAACTCGGATTAAAATAATTTCAACATGAAAGTTGCTTAGAACGACGAGACGAACCCGGATACGTAGCCCGTTCGTCCACCACACACCCCTAACATATCAAACCCGCAACTTTCCCCCTCCAGTTCATCTGTCAGAAAACACGAAACACCGGGAATACTTTCCCGGATGTTTTCCCCCCTTCACCGGTATCACCTACTACCGCGTTAGGGCACACCGAACACCGCATATTGCCTTGTTATATTTTGTGATGCTTTGTTTGCTCTGTATTCATTATTTCTTCCCCCTCTTCTCTCCGGTAGACTACGAGACCGACGTTGCTGCTGACCAGTTCGACTACGGAGTTGACGACCCCTCTCTCTTGCCAGAGCAACCAGGCAAGCCCCCCCCCCCCTTGATCACCAGATATCGCCCATTCTACTCTATACTGCTTGCATTAGAGTAGTGTATCATATTACTGCTTTCCGTTATACCTATCCTGATGCATAGCCTGTCCTTGTTACTACTGTTGATACCTTTACCTTCAACCCTATATGCTTAGTATAGGATGCTAGTATTTTTCATCTGTGGCCCTACATTCTTGTCCGTCTGCTGTGCTATACTATTGGGCCAAGATCACTCGGGAGGTGATCTTGGGTATATACTATATACTTATATGTGATACATGTGGAGACTAAAGTTGGGTCGGCTGGTGGAGCACCCGCGAGTGGATCTTTGTGGCGGAGCGACAGGGCAGGTTGAGACCGCCTAGGAGAGAGGTGGGCCTGGCCCTGTTCGGCGTTCGCAGATACTTAACACGCTTAACGAGATCCTGGTATTTGATCTGAGTTGGTTACGAGCCTATACGCACTAACCATCTACGCGGGAGTAGTTATGGGTATCCCGGTGTCGTGGTATCAGCCGAAGCACTTCGTGACATCAGCGACTGAGCAGCGCGCGCCGGATTGGACTGGAACGCCACTAGGCTAGGTCTGCTTCCGGCCGCGTACGCAACATGCAGGTGTGCTCAGGGCGATGGGCCCAGACCCCTGCGCGCTTAGGTTTAGACCGGCGTGCTGGCCTCTCTGTTGAGCCTAGGTGGGGCTGCGACGTGTTGATCTTCCGTGGCTGGGCATGACCCAGGAAAGTGTGTCCGGCCAAATGGGATCAAGCGTGCTGGGTAAGTTGGTGCACCCCTGCAGGGAAGTTAATCTATTCGAATAGCCGTGATCTTCAGTAATAGGATGACTTGGAGTTGTACCTTGACCTTATGACAACTAGAACCGGATACTTAATAAAACACACCCTTCCAAGTTCCACAGACAACCCGGTGATCGCTTTTCCACAGGGCGACGAGGGGAGGATCGCCGGGTAGGATTATGCTATGCGATGCTACTTGGAGATGCTACCTGGAGATGCTACTTGGAGATGCTACTTGGAGGACTTCAATCTACTCTTTTCTACATGCTGCAAGACGGAGGCTGCCAGAAGCGTAGTCTTCGACATGATTAGCTATCCCCCTCTTATTCTGGCATTCTGCAGTTCAGTCCACTGATATGGCCCTTTACACATATACCCCTGCATATGTAGTGTAGCTCCTTGCTTGCGAGTACTTTGGATGAGTACTCACGGTTGCTTTTCTCCCTCTTTTCCCCCTTTCCCTTCTACCTGGTTGTCGCAACCAGATGCTGGAGCCCTGGAGCCAGACGCCACCGTCGACGACGACTACTACCCCGGAGGTGCCTACTACTACGTGCAACCCGCTGACGACGACCAGGAGTAGTTTAGGAGGATCCCAGGAAGGAGGCCTGCGCCTCTTTCGATCTGTATCCCAGTTTGTGCTAGCCTTCTTAAGGCAAACTTGTTTAACTTATGTCTGTACTCAGATATTGTTGCTTCCGCTGACTCGTCTATGATCGAGCACTTGTATTCGAGCCCTCGAGGCCCCTGGCTTGTATTATGATGCTTGTATGACTTATTTATGTTTTAGAGTTGTGTTGTGATATCTTCCCGTGAGTCCCTGATCTTGATCATACACATTTGCGTGCATGATTAGTGTACGATTGAATCGGGGGCGTCACAGGTTCCCACTCATCATAAAGTTTTCTAGGGATAGAAACTTCCAATTCAAGTTTTTCTTCATAAGATTGCATCAAGGCATCAAGCTTTATTTTGACTATAAGCATGAGGAGAATTTAGCATGGATTGTAATAAGGAAATACAATCAATCAAAGAGCAACTTTCATAGTTAAATTCCTTGAAATCCATAATAGTGGGTTTAACAACATCTAGGGTTTTAATTTCTTCAATCCCACTTTTATCAAATTTAGCATCAAGATCAACAAATTCCGAATTCTTGGAACGCCTTCTAGGTAAAGGTGGATCATATTCAGTCCCATCATTATCAAGATTCATATTGTAAAACAAAGATTTAATAGGGGACACATCAATAACTTTTAGATCTTCATCTTTATTTTCATAGGAACTAGAAGAACACGCTCTTATAAAGGCATCTTTCTTAGCACGCATCCTAGCGGTTCTTTCTTTGCACTCATCAATGGAAATTCTCATGGCTTTGAGAGACTCATTGATATCATGCTTAGGTGGAATAGATCTAAGTTTCAAAGAATCAACATCAAGAGCAATTCTATCAAAGTTCCTTGCCAAATCATCAATCTTAAGCAATTTTTTTTCAATCATAGCATTAAAATTATTTTCTGAAGTAATAAATTCTTTAATATTAGATTCAAAATCAGAGGGCATCTTATTATAATTTCCATAAGAATTGTTGTAGGAATTACCATAATTATTAGAGGGATTACTAGGATAAGGCCTAGGATTAAAATTTCCTCTATACGCGTTGTTACCAAAATTGTTCCTACCAACAAAATTCACATCCATAGATTCATTATTATTCTCAATCAAAGTAGACAAGGGTATATCATTAGGATCAGAAGAAACACTCTTATTAGCAAATAATTTCATAAGTTCATCCATCTTTCCACTCAAAACATTAAATTCTTCTATCGCATGCACCTTTTTATTAGTAGATCTTTCAGTATGCCATTGAGAATAATTAACCATAATATTATCTGGGAGTTTAGTAGCTTCTCCTAATGTGATTTCCATAAAAGTGCATCCCGCGGCCGAATCTAAAAGATTTCTAGAAGAAAAATTCAATCCGACAAATTTTTTTTGTATAATCATCCACAAATTTAAACCATGAGTAGGGCAATTACGTATCATTAATTTCATTCTCTCCCAAGCTTGTGCAACATGTTAATGATCAAGTTGCTTAAAATTCATAATATCGTTTCTAAGAGAGATGATCTTAGCGGGAGGAAAATACTTAGAGATAAAAGCATCTTTGCACTTGTTCCATGAATCAATACTATTTTTAGGCAAAGACGAAAACCAAGCTTTAGCACGATCTCTAAGCGAAAATGGAAATAGCTTCAATTTAACAATATCATTATCCACATCTTTCTTCTTTTGCATTCACACAAATCAATGAAGCTATTTAGATGGGTAGCGGCATATTCACTAGGAAGGCCGGAAAACGGATCTTTCATGACAAGATTCAGCAAAGCAATATTAATTTCGTAAGATTCAGCATCAGTAAGAGGAGCAATCAGAGTGCTAATAAAATCATTGTTGTTGGTATTGGTGAAGTCACACAATTTAGTATTATCTTGAGCCATCGTGACAAGCAAGCGAACTAACACACAAGCAAACAAAAAGCAAGCGGGCAAAAAGAGGCAAATAGAGAAAGATAGGGAGGATAGAGAGAGAGAGGGCGAATAAAATGGCAAGGGTGAAGTGGGGGAGAGGAAAACAAGAGGCAAATGGCAAATAATGTAATGCGGGAGACAAGGGTATGTGATGGGTACTTGGTATGTTGACTTTTGCAAAGACCTCCTCGGCAATGGCGCCAGAAATCCTTCTTGCTACCTCTTGAGCATTGCGTTGGTTTTCCCCGAAGAGGAAGGGATGATGCAGCAAAGTAGCATAAGTATTTCCCTCAGTTTTTGAGAACCAAGGTATCGATCCAGTAGGAGGCTACGTGCGAGTCCCTCGTACCTGCACAAAACAAATAAATCCTCGCAACCAACGCAAATAGGGGTTGTCAATCCCTATAAGGCCACTTACGAGAGTGAGATCTGATAGATATGATAATATAATATTTTCGGTATTTTTATGATAAAGATGCAAAGTAAAATAAAGGCAAAGTAAATAGCAAAGGAAATAACTAACTAGTAGGAGATCAATATGATAAAGATAGACCCGGGGGCCATAGGTTTCACTAGTGGCTTCTCTCGAGAGCATAATTATTCTACGGTGGGTGAACAAATTACTGTTGAGCAATTGACAGAATTGAGCATAGTTATGAGAATATCTAGGTATGATCATGTATATAGGCATCACGTCCGAGACAAGTAGACCGACTCCTGCCCGCATCTACTACTATTACTCCACTCATCGAGTGCTATCCAGCAAGCATCTAGAGTATTAAGTTAAAAACAGAGTAACACCTTAAGCAAGATGACATGATGTAGAGGGATAGACTCATGCAATATGATGAAAACCCCATCTTGTTATCCTCGATGGCAACAATACAATACGTGCCTTGCTGCCCCTACTGTCACTGGAAAGGACACCGCAAGATTGAACCCAAAGCTAAGCACTTCTCCCATTACAAGAAAGATCAATCTAGTAGGCCAAACCAAACTGATAATTCGAAGAGACTTGCAAAGATAACCAATCATACATAAAAGAATTCAGAGAAGATTCAAATATTATTCATAGATAGACTTGATCATAAACCCACAATTCATCAGTCTCAACAAACACACCGCAAAAAGAAGATTACATCGAATAGTTCTCCACAAGAGAGGGGGAGAACATTGTATTAAGATCCAGAAAGAGAAAATAAGCCATCTAGCTACTAACTTTGGACCCGTAGGTCTGAGGTAAACTACTCACACTTCATCGGAGAGGCTATGGTGTTGATGTAGAAGCCCTTCGTGATCGATGCCCCCTCCGGCGGAGCTCCAGAACAGGCCCCAAGATGGGATCTCGTGGATACAGAAAGTTACGGCGGTGTAATTAGGGTTTTGGCTCCATATCTGATTGTTTGGGGGTACGTAGGTATATATAGGAGGAAGGAGTACCGTCGGTGGAGCAACAGGGGGCCCACGAGGGTGGAGGGCGCGCCTGGGGGGGGGGGTAGTCGCGCCCCCTAGCTCGTGGCCTCCTCTTTTCTTTCTTGACGTAGGGTCCAAGTCTCCCGGGTCTTGTTTGTTGAGAAAATCACGTTCCCAAAGGTTTCATTCCATCTGGACTCCGTTTGGTATTCCTTTTCTTTGAAACCCTAAAACAGGCAAAAAATAGCAATTCTGGGCTGGTCCTCTGGTTAATAGGTTAGTCCCAAAAATAATGTAAAAGTGGATAATAAAGCCCAATAATGTCCAAAACAGTAGATAATATAGCATGGAGCAATCAAAAATTATAGATACGTTGGAGACGTATCAGCTCCTCATCTACATGAAGGAAGCCCGTCTGATCCACTATCCAAATCCACTCAGGGATCGACTCTCATACCCGCTTTGGCCTTAAATCCAGAGCCGGCCACCCTGTCTGAAGACGGGAGAGTAAAACCCGTCGGGCTCTCCCCTTCTATGGAGTTACCCACCGGAGATCTAGAAGTGACCATGCTGTCGGCGGGCTCAGAGTCCAACAGGACTCCCCTTGTCATCAGGAAGCCTGACTCATCTCTAGTGACCAACTGCAAACTCTCGAGGTTTGCGTCTATCGAGCATGGTCAGGTAGCGTTCACCAGGCCCATCCCCGCAGATCCTCAGTCACCCGTCTAGTTTTTGCTCCTAAACGAGGCTCTGTACTTAATGTGATCTCTCGCCATCACGGAAGCGTCACTTTCGAACTACGCCTGATGTCTACTACACAACTTCATTCTTGTAGACTCGTGTTGGGCCTCCAAGCGCAGTGTTTTGTAGGACAGTAGCAGTTTTCCCTCAAGTGGATGACCTAAG
This sequence comes from Triticum aestivum, assembly GCF_018294505.1. Classification (NCBI taxonomy): domain Eukaryota; kingdom Viridiplantae; phylum Streptophyta; class Magnoliopsida; order Poales; family Poaceae; genus Triticum; species Triticum aestivum. The sequence continues at coordinate 533,703,429 of NC_057812.1, forward strand.
GTTTATCAATCCGTGGGAGACGTAGGATGAAGATGGTATCTCTCAAACAACCCTGCAACCAAATACAAGAAATCTCTTGTGTCCCCAACACACCTAATACAATGGCAAATTGTATAGGTGCACTAGTTCGGCGAAGAGATGGTGATAAAAGTGTAATATGGATGGTAGAAATATATTTTTATAATATGAATAAATAAAAACAGCAAGGTAGCAAATAGTAAACGGGCGCAAAATCCGTATTGCAATGCTTGAAAATGAGGCCTGTGGTCCGTACTTTTGCTAGTGCAATATCTCAACAGTGCTAATATAATTGGATCATATAACCACCCCTGAAAGTGCGATGAAGAATTACTCCAAATTTCCTACTAGCGGAGAACATAAGAAGAAATCATTTGTAGGGTACGAAACCACCTCGAAGCTACTCTTTCCGATCGATCTATCCAAGAGTTCGTACTAAAATAACACCAAGTAATTTCAGATTCATAATGCTCAATCCAACACAAAGAACCTCAAAGAGTGCCCCAAGATTTCTACCAGAGAAACAAAAGACAAGAACATGCATCAACCCCTATGCATAGATTACCCCAATGTCACCTCGGGAATCCGCGAGTTGAGTGTGAAAACACATATCAAGTGAATCAATATGATACCCCATTGTCACCATGGGTACTCATAGCAAGACATACATGAAGTGCTCTCAAATCCATAAAAGTATTCAATCCGATAAAATGAAATCTCAAAGGGAAAACTCAATTCACAACAAGATAGGGAGGGGAAAACACCATATGATCCGACTATATTAACAAAGCCCGCGATACATCAAGATCATGACATCTCAAGAACACGAGAGAGAGAGAGAGATTAAACACATAGCTACTAGTACCAACCCTCAGCCCCGAGGGCGGACTACTCCCTCCTCATCGTGGTGGCCGCCGGGATGATGAAAATGGCCACCGGTGATGATTTCCCCCTCCGGCAGAGTGCCGAAATGGGGTCTAGATTGGTTTCTTGTGGGTACAGAGCCTTGCGGCGGTGGAACTTTTGATCTAGGGTTATTTCTGATGGTTTCTTTATTTATAGGATTTTTTGGCATCGATTTCATGCGAAGATGGGCCTCGAGGTGAGCACAACCCACCGTGGCACGGACAAGGGCCCAGGCGCCCCCGGTGTCTTGTGCCCTACTCCTTCACCTTCTAGTCCTTCCATGAAGCTTCGGGGGTCTCTTTTGTTCCAAAAAATTGTCAAAAAGTTTCAGCTCATTTGGAGAACTTTCATTTCTGCACAAAAAACAACACCACGGTAGTTCTGCTGAAAACAGCGTCAGTTCAGGTTAGTTCCATGCAAATCATACCAAAACCATATAAATTTGTTGTAAACATGACATGAATACTTCATAAATTATAGATACGTTAGACACGTATTAGCATCCCCAAGCTTAATTCCTACTCGTCCTCGATTAGGTAAATGATAAAAGAAAAAATTAGTGAAGTGGGAATGCTAGCAAAGTGCACAAGTTTGATCAATGATAATTTCAATCACTTTTCCTAGCATCATAACAACAACTCTTTCTCATAAAACTTATCATGATAAAGTAGCAATTGAAAATAGGATTTTTGATGTGGAATGCTACCTATCATATTTATCATATACTCTTTTCTTTTGTAGCATGGACATTTGGACTTGAATGATTCAAAGCAATAGTCTATATTTTGACATGAGGACATCAATACTCAAGAATATCAACAAGCAACCATGTATTTCAAAATCTCAACACTAAAGAAAGCTATCCCTAGCCCATCATGCTCAATCATTGATCCATTCATGAAACACACTCGCATATTAGCTACACCCAATCCTCAAGTACGATCATAGTGCCTCTTAGTTGGTGCTTTATAAGAGAAGATAGAGACTGAAATAAGAAAAATGCATAAAGTAAATAGAAAGGCCCTTCGCAGAGGGAGATAGAGATTTGTAGAGATGCCAGAGCTCAAAGCGGAAAAGATAGAGATAAAACATTTTGGGTGGCATGCCTTTCCTGTCAACGAAAACGATCATAGGCGGTTCCCAAACAAAAAATAAAGTTTATTCCTTCTTCCACCACACTTTCACATTCCACGGCTAGCCGTATCCACGGGTACCGTCCATACCAACACTTTCCGAGGAATTTATTATTTGACAACATAAAGTAAATTCATTTTTCATTTTGGGACTGGGCATCCCTAATACCTTTGTCGTACTCTCGTGCAATGACAAGTGAATAAACACTCATCTTGAGAATAACACATCTAGCATGGAAATATATTAGCCACCCCCTACCGTTTCATGAGCGGCACGAGCACACAAAAAGGAAATTATTTTGAAAATTAGATATGGCACATACAAATTTGCTTAGAGTGGCATGAGAATACCGTATATAGGTAGGTATGATGGACTCATATGACAAAACTGGGTTTAAGGATTTTGGATGCACAGTAGTATTCCTACTTAGTACAAGTGGAGGCTAGCAAAAAGATTGAGAAGCAACCAACCAAGAAACAAAGAATCACATAAGCGAGCATTGAGCATAACTGACACCGAATAATGCACCACAAGTAGGATGTAATTTCCTTTCATAACTACTGACTTACGTGCTTGCATAGGGAATCACAAACCTTAACAGCAATATTCTTACTAAAGCACAATTACTCATCAACATGACTCACATATCATTATCATCATATCTCAAAACTATTATAAAGAATCAAGTTTATTTTGTCCAATGATCTTCATGAAAGTTTTTATTATATCCCTCTTGAATATCTACCATTTTGGGACTAGTTTCATATGTTGCAATTGCTTTTGACAAGCTCAAACAAATTTAAGTGAAGAACATGAGCATAAAATTTTTAGTCTCTCAAAATAATATAAGTGAAGAATGAGAGAATTTATTCAAAAATATTAAAGCACATCGTGCTTAAAAAGATATAAGTGAAGCACTAGAGCAAATGGCAAACTACTCCAAAAGGATATAAGCGAAGATCAAATGAGCAGTTAAGTAAATGGGTAGCTATTTGAGGACTCGCTTTTATTTAAAAACTTTCAGATCTGAGTATTTTATTAAAACAGAAAGCAAAAACAAAATAAAATGACATTCTAAGAATAGCACACATCATGTGAAGAAGCAAAAACTTAGGCTCAACCGAGACTAACCGATAATTGTTGATGAAGAAATGTGGGATGCCTACCGGGGCATCCCCAAGCTTAGATGCTTGAGACTTCTTGAAATATTATCTTGGGATGCCTTGGGCATCCCCAAGCTTGAGCTTTTTTGTCTCCTTAATTCCTCGTATATCACGGTTTTCCTAAATCTCAAAAGCTTCATCCACACAAAACTCAACAAGGACTCGGGAGATAAGTTAGTATAATCCAATGCAAAAACCTTATAATTATCTACTGTAGCAAATCACTAAAATTACTATTCAACATTGCACACTAAATTCCTCTGCATATTTAATACTCCTATCCTCAAATAGAATCATTAAACAAGAAAACATATGTAAACAATGCAAACATAACAGCAATCTGCCAAACCAGTACAATCTGTAAAGAATGCAAGAGTATCAACACTCTTAAACTCCAAAAATTATGAGAAAAAATAAAAACTGTAGAAAATTTATCAGAGCTTATTTTGAAAATATTTCAACATTTTATCATATTCTTACTTTTCTAGGGAATTTTTGCAACAATGGTAAACTTTCTGTTTTCGAACAGCAACATGTAGACTTGTAAAATAAGCATAGTAAAGGCTATACTTGACATTTTTATTGAAATAAAAGATGCAAAACATTATTATAAATAACAGCAAGCAAATTATAACAAAATAAGATGACACTCCAAGTAAAACTCATATCGTGTGACGAATGAAAACATAGCTCCAAGTGAGGTTACCGATAATGTTGGAGACGAAAGAGGGGATGCCTTCCGGGGCATCCCCAAGCTTAGTTGCTTAGATCTTCCTTGAATGTTACATTGGACTGCCTTGGACATCCCCAATCTCAGGGTCTTGTCACTCCTTATTCTCCTCATATCGACATCTCACCCAAAACTTGAGAACTTCAATCACACAAAACTTAATGGAACTTTGTGAGATAGGTTAGTATGATAAAGAACAAACCATTTCACTTTGGTACTGTCAAAGACAAGATTAATAAATGTTATCACACAATTCCTACTGTAGCATATCATTTCCACAATTTATATAGAGCAATATAAGCCATGGAAACTAGAAAACAAGCAAACTATGCATTGAAAACAGAATCTGCCAAAAAGAGAACAGTCTGTAGTAATCTGTACTCCAACCATACTTCTGCTACTCCAAAAATTCTGAAAAAATTGGAAAACCTGGGAAATTTGTCTATTAATCTTGTGTAAAAAGAATCAGCATTTTATCACGCTTCTGTTAAAATCTAGAATTGTTTTCCTGAGTGCAAAAGTTTCTGTTTTTCCAGCAAGATCAAATCAACTATCACCGTAAGCCATCCCAAAGGTCTTACTTGGCACTTTATTGAAAAAAAGCAATAAAACATGATTAGTACAGTAGCCTAATCATGTGAGCACACAAAAACAATAGATAAAAGTGTTGGATTGTCTCCCAACAAGCGCTTTTCTTTAATGCCTTTTAGCTAGGCATGATGATTTCAATGATGCTCGCATAAAAGTAAAGAATTGAAACATAACAAGGGCATAATTAAATCACATGCGAAGCACATTTAAGCCTAACCCACTTCCTATGCATATGGATCTTGTGATCAAACAATTTAAGGGAACAAGAATCAACTAGCATAGGAAGGCAAAACAAGCACAACATCAAGATTTTCAACACATAGAGAGGAAACTTGATATTATTGCAATTCCTACAAGCATACGTTCCTCCCCCATAATAATTTTCAGTAGCATCATGAAGAAATTCAACAACATAACCATCACATAAAGCATTCTTTTCATGACACAAAAGGATAGAAAACTTATTACTCTCCACATAAGCAAATTTCTGCTCATCAATAGTAGTGGGAGCAACCTCAACAAAATAACTATCAAGAGAGTGAAAATTAAAATCCTGATGACAAGTTTCATGGTTATCGTTATTCCTTATAGCATACATGTCATCACCATAATCATCATAGATAGCAAAATTGTTATCATAGTCAATTGAAGCATCATCCAAAATTGTGGATTCATCACTAAATAAAGTCATGACCTCTCCAAATCCACTTTCATCATTATAATCATCATAAATAGGAGGCATGCAATCATTATAACAAATTTGCACATCAAATCTTGGGGGACTAAAAATATCATCTTCATCAAACATAGCATCCCCAAGATTATGGCTTTGCATATCATTAGCATCCTGGATATTCGAAGAATTCATACTAACAACATTGAAATCAAGCTCATCATTCAAAGATTTTTTGTCAAACATTTTATAGAATTCTTCTTATATCAATTGAACACAATTTTCCTTTCCATCATTTTCGCGAAAGACATTATAAAGATGAACAATATGACGCAACCTCAATTCCATTTTTTGTACTTTTCTTTTTATAAACCAAACTAGTGATAAAACAAGAAACTAAAAGATTCAATTGCAAGATCTAAAGATATACATTCAAGCACTCACCTCCCCGGCAACGGCGCTAGAAAAGAGCTTCATTGACGGGATTTGAGTGCCGCTTACCTAATCTCCCCGGCAACGGCGCCGGAAAAGAGATTGATGTCTACTACGCAACTTTATTCTTGTAGACTCGTGTTGGGTCTCCAAGCGCAGAGTTTTGTAGGACAGTAGCAATTTTCCCTCAAGTGGATGACCTAAGGTTTATCAATCCGTGGGAGGCGTAGGATGAAGATGGTCTCTCTCAAACAACCCTGCAACCAAATACAAGAAATCTCTTGTGTCCCCAACACACCTAATACAGTGGCAAATTGTATAGGTACACTAGTTCGGCGAAGAGATGGTGATAAAAGTTTAATATGGATGGTAGAAATATATTTTTATAATCCGAATAAATAAAAACAGCAAGGTAGAAAAAAGTAAACAGGCACAAAATTGGTATTGCGATGCTTGAAAATGATGCCTAGGGTTCGTACTTTCGCTATTGCAATCTCTCAACAGTGCTGATATAATTGGATCATATAACCACCCATCAAAGTGCGATGAAGAATCACTCCAAAGTTCCTATCTAGCAGAGAACATAAGAAGAAATCGTTTGTAGGGTACGAAACCACCTCGAAGCTATTCTTTCCGATCGATCTATCCAAGAGTTCATACTAAAATAACACCAAATAATTTCATATTCATAATGTTCAATCCAACACAAAGAACCTCAAAGAGTGCCCCAAGATTTCTATCAAAGAAACAAAAGACGAGAACATGCATCAACCCCTATGCATAGATTACCCCAATGTCACCTTAGGAATCCGCGAGTTGAGTGCCAAAACACATATCAAGTGAATCAGTATGATACCCCATTGTCACCACGAGTACTCATAGCAAGACATACAACAAGCGCTCTCAAATCCATAAAAGTATTCAATCCGATAAAATGAAATCTCAAAGGGAAAACTCAATTCACAACAAGATAGAGAGGGGAAAACGCCATATGATCCGACTATATTAACAAAGCCCACGATACATCAAGATCGTGACATCTCAAGAACACGAGAGAGAGAGAGAGAGAGAGAGAGATTAAACACATAGCTACTGGTACAAACCCTTAGCCTCGAGGGTGGACTACTAGCTCCTCATCATGGTGGCTGCCGGGATGATGAAGATCGCCACCGGTGATGATTTCCTCCTCCAGCAGAGTGCCGAAACGGGGTCTAGATTGGTTTCTCATGGGTACAGAGCCTTGCGGTGGAGGAACTTCTGATCTAGGGTTATATCTGATGGTTTCTCTATTTATAGGAGTTTTTGGCATCGGTTTCACGCGAAGATGGGCCTCAAGGTGAGCACAACCCACCGGGGCACGGACAAGGGCCCAGGCGCGCCCCAGTGTCTTGTGCCCTACTCCTTCACCTTCTAGTCCTTCAACGAAGCTTTGGGGTCTATTTTGTTCCAAAAATTCGTCAAAAAGTTTTAGCTCATTTGGTTAGTTCCATGCAAATCATACCATAACCATATAAAATTGTTGTAAACATGGCATGAATACTTCATAAATTATAGATATGTTGGAGACGTATCAATGCCCAGCCTGAACTAGGGGCTGAGACCATGGAATTTTGCGTCCCACCCACCACCCACTTAATAGCCACTTTCGAGGATCTAACTGACATGCTGGATTACATGTCCTAAGACATCGACGGTATGGACGACGATGCCAGAGCCGAACAAAGCCAAAACCCGACCATCACCGGGCGTTGGATCACCACTTCAACATACGACGTGTACATGGTGGATACACCCGAAAGAAGGACGATGATGGCACTCACGATCCGTTTAAGGACAAGCCCGTCGAGGCACCACCTAAGCACCGACATCAGCGGCGCCGCTCACGATCCCGTCGTGAAAAGGATAGCAATACCGGCGTCAAAGATAGCAACACTCCAGATGATGCCGAAGACCCCATCGAGCCTGCATCCGCACATGATGAATGGTAGGAGGGACAGGTTAACCCTGACGAACTCGGTGATCGTGAGGATTCGGAAGATAGTAATTATCTACCAGCCTCCGAGGAGGATGTTAGCCTCGGCAACGAAGATTTCATCGTGCTAGAGGACCCCCTCGAACAAGAACACTTCAAGCGACAACTTATCGCCTCTGCAAGGAGTTTGAAAAAGAAACATCAATAGCTTCAAGCCAAACAAGATACGTCAACGACAGATGGACCAAGGTCCTGGCTGCCAAAGAATACGGCCTTGAGGGCCCAACAAAGAGCTACCCAAAACGCGGGCTACTACTGCAATTCGATGACGAGGCCCTTGAGCCAAATCCGTCCAGATACCATCATGCTGATGAACCAGACCGACCGCCATGTGGACGGGACAAAATGGCTCATTTTGCCGAATACCAACCCGCGCCACCCCACCGTAGAGACAAAGAGGCATCGGCTCCGGGTTACACATATGACTTACGTCAAGACCATACCAGATCAATCTACGGATCAAGGGGACGTGCTCCAACACGAGACGACGACCATCAAGCCTGGCGCGACAATCATCACCAAGTACGAGCCGAGAATCTAATACGAACATCATCTGAACTTTGTCGTGATGTCGCCCGATATAGAGGCACCGCAAACCCCATGTGCTTTACTAATGAGGTAATGCAGCACCAATTTCCAGAAGTGTTTAAACCCGTAAACATCGAGGCATATGATCTAACTACAGATCCCGTCGTATGGATTGACTATTTTCTTCTCCACATTCATATGGCTCGTGGCAATGATCTCCACGCCATTAAATACCTTCCCCTAAAGCTAAAAGGACCAGCACGACACTGGCAGAATAGCCTCCTAGAGAACTCCACTGGTAGTTGGGAGGACTTGGAGGATGCTTTTTGAGATAACTTTCAAGGCACATATGTCCGGCCACCGGACGCTAACAACCTCAGTCACATAGTCCAGCAACCCGGAGAGTTAGCCCGCAAACTCTGGACTCGGTTCTTAATTAAAAAGGACCAAATTGTTGACTGCCCGGACGCCGAAGCCTTAGCGGCCTTTAAGCACAGTGTCTGTGATGAATGGCTCGCCTGACACCTCGGTCAGGAAAAGCCAAAAACTATGGCTTATCTTACTACACTTATGACCAACTTTTGCATGGGAGAAGACAACTGGTTGGCTCATAGAAGCAATAGCACTAGCGACCCCGGCACCTCTAAGGCCAGGGATGGCAATGGAAGGCCACGACATAGCAAAAACAAGCGTCGGAACAATAAGGAAGAAACCGAGGATACAACGGTAAATGCCGGATTCAGCGGCTCCAAACTCGGTCAGCGGAAGAAGCCATTCAAAGGAAATAGAGATGGTCCATCCAACTTGGACAAAATACTAGATAGGCCTTTCCATATTCATGCACCCCTGACAAGCCTGCCAACCGCTCCAACAGAAACTGCTTGGTTTTTAAATAGGCCGGTAAATTAAATACCGAACACAAGGGGAAAGGGCCTCAAAGCGAGGACGATGATGAGCCCCGCCCTCCGAACACAGGGGGCATAAGAAGTCCCCCCCCCCCCGCCCCCCGAGGTGAAAATAGTGAACATGATATATGTCACACATATCCCAAAGGAGCGCAAGCGCGCTCTAAGGGACGTCTACACCGTTGAAACACCCACAATGCGGCTATATCTCCCACGTGTCGGGGCACGACTTAGAGGCATAGCCGCATGGTAGGTATGTCGCAAGATAATTCCAAATAATAAAACACCCACAATGCGGCTATATCTCCAAAATAATTCCAAATGACTTTCAATTTGATTCTTTGTAACTTCGAACTCATATTTCATATAATTGAAGAAGTCATTTTATCTTCTCTCATGAAAATCATTGAGTTGCATAAAGTTTCGAATTTGAAATATTTTCAGATGGAATTCAAATCTTTTCAACCCCCTTTTCATTTCTTTGAATGGAAGAAGTCATATCATCTTCACTCTAGGGTTTTTTGTGATGAAATGAATTTGGATTCCTAAGGATCAAAATGCAAGGGGAAAGTTTTGGGAAAGTCATTTCATTCCCTCTCATTAAACTCTCAAAAGTTTCAAATTTCACTCACTTTTAGGCAATCAATCAAGCATTCAATCAAACAAACAAACACAAATATTTATTTAATATAACATTCCAAAATTTAGAATTTTGGGATGTTACACTTTTGCAGGGAGTTTTTATTATTTCCAAAAAGACGTTCCGTGAAGTTTCAGATCATTTCGAGAACTTTTGTTTCTGCACATAAATAACACCATGGTAATTCTGCTAAAAACAGCGTCCGTCCGGGTTAGTTCCATTCAAATCATGCAAGTTAGAGTCCAAAACAAGGGCAAAAGTGTTTGGAAAAGTACATACGATGGAGACGTATCAACTCCCCCAAGCTTAAACCTTTGCTTGTCCTCAAGCAATTCAGTTGACAAACTAAAAGTGATAAAGAAAAACTTTTACAAACTCTGTTTGCTCTTGTTGTTGTAAATATGTAAAGCCAACATTCAAGTTTTCACCAAAGATTATAAACTAACCATATTCACAATAACGCATAGGTCTCATGTTTACTCATATCAATGGCATAATCAACTAGCGAGCAATAATAATAAATCTCAGATGACAACACTTTCTCAAAACAATCATAATATGATATAACAAGATGGTATCTCACTAGCCCTTTCTGAGACCGCAAAACATAAATGAAGATCACCTTTAAAGATCAAGGATTGACTAGACATTGTAATTCATGGTAAAAAAGATCCAGTCAAGTCATACTCAATGTAAACTAACAGTAATGAATGCAAATGATAGCGGTGCTCTCCAACTGGTGCTTTTTAATAAGAGGATGATGACTCAACATAAAAGTAAATAGATAGGCCCTTCGCAGAGGGAATCAGGGATTTGTAGAGGTGTCAGAGCTCGGTTTTAAAATAGAGGTGAATAATATTTTGAGCGGTATACTTTGATTGTCAACATAACAACCAAGAGATGGCGATATCTTCCATGCTACACACATTATAGGCGGTTCACAAACAGAATGGTAAAGTTTATACTCCCCCTCCACCAACAAGCATCAATCCATGGCTTGCTCGAAACAACGAGTACCTCCAACTAACTAGAGTCCCAGGGGGAGTTTTGTTTGCAATTATTTTGATTTGATTTGCATAAAGCATGGGACTGGGCATCCCGGTGACCAGCCACCTTCTCGTGAGTGAGGAGCGGAGTCCACTCCTCTTGAGAATAACCCACCTAAAATGGAAGATACGGACAGCCCTAGTTGATACATGAGCTATTCGAGCATACAAAACAAGATATTTATTTGAAGGTTTAGAGTTTGGCACATACAAATTTACTTGCAACGACAGGTAGATACCGTATATAGGTAGGTATGGTGGACTCATATGGCATAACTTTGGGGTTTATGGGGTTGGATGCACAATAAGTATTCCCGCTTAGTACAGGTGAAGGCTAGAAAAGGATTGGGAAGCGACCAGCTAGAGAGCGACAACAGTCATGAACATGCATTAAAATTAATCAACACCGAATGCAAGCATGAGTAGGATATAATCCAGCATGAACATAAATATCGTGAAGGCTATGTTGATTTTGTTTCAACTACATGCGTGAACATGTGCCAAGTCAAGTCACTTAAATCATTCAGAGGAGGATACCACCCTATCATACCACATCACAACCATTTTAATAGCATGTTGGCACGCAAGGTAAACCATTATAAGCTCCTAGCTAATTAAGCATGGCACAAGAAACTATGATCTCTAGTTGTCATGGCAAACATGTTTATTCATAATAGGCTGAATCAGGAACGATGAACTAATCATATTTACATAAACAAGAGAGGTCGAGTTCATACCAGCTTTTCTCATCTCAATCAGTCCATCATATATCATCATAATTGCCTTTCATTTGCACGACCGAACGATGTGGATAATAATAATAGTGCGTGTGCATTGGACTAAGCTGGAATATGCAAGCATTCAAAAAACATGAGAAGACAAGGCAATATGGGCTCTTTTGTCAGATCAACAATAATGCGTATAAGAGCCACTTCAACAATTTAATTATGGTCTTCTCCTATCGACCCCCAAAGAAAAGAAAAGAAATAAAACTATTTACACGGGAAAGCTCCCAACAAGCAAAAAGAAGAACATGAAATCTTTTTGGGTTTTCTTTTTAATTACTACTACAAGCATGGAAATTAAAACTAGCTAAAAGCTACAACTAATAATTTTTTGTTATATTTTTCTTAAGGTTTATTAAACACACAAGAAGAAAGCATAAAAAGAGAAAATAAACTAGCAAGGATGATACAATGAAAAAGTATGAGCACTACTACCTCTTGAGCCTGCGTTGGATTTCCCCGAAGAGGAAAGGATGATGCAGCAGAGTAGCGTAAGTATTTCCGTCAGTTTTTGAGAACCAAGGTATCAATCCAGTAGGAGGCCACGCTCAAGTCCCTCGTACCTGCAGAAAACGATAGCTACTCGCAACCAACGCGATTAGGGGTTGTCAATCCCTTCACGGTCACTTACGAGAGTAAGATCTGATAGATATAATATTTTTGGTATTTTTGGTATAGAGATGCAAAGTGAAAAGTAAAAGGCAAAGTAAAAAGCAAAGATGGATTAAAGTGATGGAGATTGATATGATGAGAATAGACCTAGGGGCCATATGTTTCACTAGTGGCTTCTCTCAAGAGCATAAGTATTCTATGGTGGGTGAACAAATTACTGTTGAGCAATTGACAGAATTGAGCATAGTTATGTGAATATCTAGGCATGATCATGTATATAGGCATCACGTCCGTGTCAAGTAGACCAAAACGATTCTGCATCTACTACTATTACTCCACTCATCGACCGCTATCCAACATGCATCTAGAGTATTAAGTTAAAAACAGAGTAATGCTTTAAGCAAGATGACATGATGTAGAGAGATAAATTCATGCAATATGAAATAAACCCCATCTTGTTATCCTTCATGGCAACGATGCAATAGGTGCCTTGCTGCCCCTTCTGTCACTGGGAAAGGACACCGCAAGATCGAACCCAAAGCTAAGCACTTCTCCCATGGCAAGAAAAAACAATCTAGTAGGCCAAACCAAACTGATAATTCGAAGAGACTTGCAAAGATAACCAATCATACATAAAAGAATTCAGAGAAGATTGAAATATTATTCATAGATAGACTTGATCATAAACCCACAATTCATCGGTCCCAACATACACACCGCAAAAAAGAAGAAGATTACATCGAATAGATCTCCACAAGAGACAGGGAGAACTTTGTATTGAGATCCAAAAAGAGAGAAGAAGCCATCTAGCTAATAACTATGGACCCGAAGGTCTGAGGTAAACTACTCACACTTCATCGGAGAGGCTATGATGATGTAGAAGCCCTCTGTGATGACGGCCCTCTCCGGTGGAGCTCCCGAACAAGCCCCAAGATGGGATCTCGTGGATACAGAAAGTTGCGGTGGTGGAATTAGGTTTTTGGCTCCGTATCTGTTTGTTTGGGGGTACGTAGGTATATATAGGAGGAAGAAGTACGTCGGTGGAGCTTCGGTGGCCCCACGAGGGTGGGGGGCGTGCCTAGGGGTATAATGCAGGAAATATGCCCTAGAGGCAATAATAAAGTTATTATTTATTTCCTTGTATCATGATAAATGTTTATTATTCATGCTAGAATTGTATTAACCGGAAACATAATACATGTGTGAATACATAGACAAACAGTATGTCACTAGTATGCCACTACTTGACTAGCTCGTTGAATCAAAGATGGTTAAGTTTCCTAGCCATAGACACGAGTAGTCATTTGATTAACGAGATCACATCATTAGAGAATGATGTGATTGACTTGACCCATTCCGTTAGCATAGCACTTGATCATTTAGTTTGTTGCTATTGCTTTCTTCATGACTTATACATGTTCCTATGACTATGAGATTATGCAACTCCCGTTTACCGAAGGAACACTTTGTGTGCTACCAAACGTCACAACGTAACTGGGTGATTATAAAGGTGCTCCGCAGGTGTCTCCGAAGGTACTTGTTGGGTTGGCGTATTTCGAGATTAGGATTTGTCACTCCGATTGTCAGAGAGGTATCTCTGGGCCCACTCGGTAATGCACATCACTATAAGCCTTGCAAGCGTTGCAACTAAAGAGTTAGTTGCGGGATGATGTGTTATGGAAAGATTAAAGAGACTTGCCGGTAACGAGATTGAACTAGGTATTGAGATACCGACGATCGAATCTCGGGCAAGTAACATACCGATGACAAAGGGAACAACATATGTTGTTATGCGGTTTGACCAAGAAAGATCTTCGGAGAATATGTAGGAGCCAATATGAGCATCCAGGTTCCGCTATTGGTTATTGATCGGAGACGTGTCTCGGCCCTGTCTACATAGTTCTCGAACCTGTAGGGTCCGCACGCTTAAAGTTCGATGACGGTTATATTATGAGTTTATGTGTTTTGATGTACCAAAGTAGTTCGAAGTCCCGGACGAGACCGGGGATATGACGAGGAGTCTCGAAATGGTCGAGACATAAAGATCGATATATTGTACGATTATATTAGGACATCGGAAAGGTTCCGAGTGATTCGGGTATTTTCGGGAGTACCGGGGAGTTACGGGAATTCGTATTGGGCCTTAATGGGCCATATGGGAAAGGAGAGAAAGGCCTCAAAGGGTGGCCGCACCCCTCCCCATGGGCTGGTCCGAATTGGACTAGGGAGGGGGGCGCCCCCTTCCTTCCTTCTCCTTTTCCCTTCCCTTTCCTTCCCTCCTACTCCTACTACATGGAAGGGCTCCTAGTTCTACTAGGAAAGGGGGAATCCTACTCCCGATGGGAGTAGGACTCCCCTAGGGTGCGCCATAGAGAGGGCCGGCCCTCCCCCTCCTCCACTCCTTTATATACAGGGGCAGGGGGCACCCCAAAGACACAACAATTGATCTCTTGATCTCTTAGCCGTGTGCGGTGCCCCCCTCCACCATAATCCACCTCGGTCATATCGTAGCGGTGCTTAGGCGAAGCCCTGCGTCGGTAGAACATCATCATCATCACCACGCCATCGTGCTGACGAAACTCTCCCTCAACACTCAGCTGGATCAGAGTTCGAGGGACGTCATCGAGTTGAACGTGTGCAGAACTCGGAGGTGCCGTGCGTTCGGTACTTGATCGGTCGGATCGTGAAGACGTATGACTACATCAACCGTGTTGTGCTAACGCTTTCGCTTTCGGTCTACGAGGGTACGTGGACAACACTCTCCCCTCTCGTTGCTATGCATCACCATGATCTTGCGTGTGCGTAGGATTTTTTTTTTGAAATTACTACGTTCCCAATCTTGGCATCCGAGCCAGGTGAGGGAGTCCTGGATTAGGGGGTGTTCGAGTAGCCGGACTATACCTTCGGCCAGACTCCTGGACTATGAAGATACAAGATTGAAGACTTCGTCCCGTGTCCGGATGGGACTATCCTTGGCGTGGAAGGCAAGCTTGGCGATGCGGATATTCAAGAATTGCTTAGTGCACAGGATAAACTCGAGCGAGTTCATTCAAAAATTACATCCTTGGTACATTCATCCGCCACAAGGAGGGCACCTGAAAGAACATCCTTGTAATAGTTCTCGGGCTTGCGATGCTCCTTCCCCGGCGGCGGACCGTCCCTCACAAGCTTCTCACCGTCCAGCTTACCCAGTGCACCTTCGCACGGGCAAGGGCCCTTGCGGGCTCCTTCGATGCAGACAGACCGCTTGATGACCTCGAGCCTTGGACAGGCCTCCACCAGCCGCCGCACCAGCCCGAAGTAGCTCCCAGGCAGGGCCTCTCTGGGCCACAGCCGAACTATGAAGCCCTTCATGGCCTGTTCGGCCGCCTTGTGGAGCTCGACCAGCTGTTTCAGCTGGTCGCTCAAGGGCACAGGGTGTCCGGCCTCAGCATACTGAGACCAGAACACCTTCTCCGTCGAGCTGTCCTCTTCAGCTCGGTAGAATGCGGCGGCGTCGGATACGCTGCCAGGAAGATCTGCGAACGCCCCTGGAGAGCTCCGGATTCGGGTAAGTAACAAGTAGTTTACTTTTATATTTCTGCTTTGCATAAAGAATGCCTTACCCGCTGCTATCTTCTTCATCTCCTCGAACTCTTGGAGGGCCTTTTGGGCTTCGGCCTTGGCAGACTTGGCAGTCTCAAGGGCCGCCGCGAGCTCGGATGCTTGGGTCTTTGACTCAAGCTCCAAACTCTCATGATTTTTCATGAGAGCCTGAAGCTCTTGCTGCACCTCGCCGACCTGAGCCCCAAGTTTCTCTCGCTCGGTGCGCTCCATGGCCGTTTTCTTTTCGGCCTTGGACAGCGCCTGCTTGAGGGTCGCCACCTCAGTCGTAGCCCCTATAATAAGCAGTGCAATCCTGTTATTTTTTCCAATCACGCCTCTCTATAGGCACTTTTTCTGTAAGGTATTTCCTACCTTCTTTTTCCTCGAGCTGCCGCTTGGCAAGGCCGAGCTCTTGCTCGGTCCGCTCGAGTCCCTGTTTCAGTTAGTGCAGCGGTGGCTAGCAGCGAAGCCTGCATACGCATATTGACTCTTTATTGTTAGACTCCTGCAAAATTTAATAGATCCTCTATTCGGCTTTTCTTTTCGAACGCCAAACAGAGCATCAGGGGCTACTGTCTATGCGGTAATATTTTTACATATTTTTTACTTACCTCGAAGCCTGTTAGGAGGCTAGCACAAGCTTCACTCAGTCCGCTCTTGGCGGACTGAACCTTCTGGATCACCGTACTCATAATAGTACGGTGCTCCTCGTCGATGGAGGCGCCTTCAAGCACCTCCAGCAGATTGTCCGGCACCTCCGGTTGGACAGAGGCTGCCGGTTCAAAAGGCTTGCTCCTCTTGGAAGGAGTTCGCCTGCTGCGGTCCGGAAACGTTGAAGATTCCGGCATGGTGTCTGGATCAGAGCCGGACTTGGAGCCCTGGGGGGTCTTGTCCCCTTTACTCCTGGAGTCCGGGAGGTCGCCTTGCGGCTCCTCTAGGACCACCTCCTCCTGCCCCGGAGCTTGTTGCGACGCCACTTCGGCGTCATCCGCAGTGTGGGGGGAGAAAACAGGTAGAACTAAGTTCACTTCCGATGAATCCAGGGAGCCGCTCGATGACTCGTTGAGTTCGGCCCGGGGCGGGCTGCATGATTATATCCGACATTAGGGAAAGCTGTGCAACAAAAGGAATATCATGAGTTACTCTAGTATCCGAACACTTACGATTTCACCGGACGCCTGGCCCTGTCCGGCCACTCCTCTTCGTCCTCGTCGGCGTCGGGGGCGTAGTCCGGCGGAGGGGTCTTCCTCTTCTTGGACCCTTCGGCCTTCCCCCTTGGGGCGTCCTTCCTTTTCTTTCCTCCCTCCGCTGGGGGGGGAGCTTTCTTCTTCCTCCTCCTCGTTTTCATGGGAGGAGGGCGTCTCGGACTCGTCGGATGACGAGTCCGACAACACCACATTGCGGGTACTCTTTCGAGTCCCCGTTCTTCTTCTTGGCCTTCTTTTCCGGCACCACATAAGGCGTCGGAGCCAACAGCTTCACTAGTAGAGCTGGGGCTGGGTCTTCGGGCAGCGGAGCCGGACAGTTAATCGGTCCGGATACCGCCCGCCAAGCCTGTCAAAGGTATGAGAGTTTAGATCCCGCATAGAGTTAAACTATGAAAAAAGCTGAACATCCTGTAAAAGGTGAAAATAGCTTACCTCGCTAGCATGACGCTGCGAGCTGTATCCGCAGTCCTCGGAAGCGGATGTGGGAGCCTCGGCACCTTTGATTAGCGCCTTCCAGACGTCTTCATACGTCGTGTCGAAGAGCCTGTTAAGGGTTCGGTGCCGTGCCGGGTCGAACTCCCATAGAGTAAAATCCCGTTGTTGACACGGGAGGATTCGGCGAACGAGCATGACCTGGACTACATTTACAAGCCTGGTTGACTTGTTTACCAGAGACTGGATGCATGTCTTTAGTCCGGTCACCTCTTTCTCGTTGCCCCATGATAGGCCCGTCTCTTTCCAGGACATGAGCCACGTGGGAGGTCCAGATCGGAACTTGGGGGCTGCGATCCATTTCGGATCGCATGGCTCGGTGATGTAGAACCACCCAGCTTGCCACCCCTTTAGGGTCTCTACGAAGGAGCCCTCAAACCATAGGACGTTGGCAATCTTGCCCGCCATGGTGCCTCCGCACTCTGCCTGGTTGCCGCACACCACCTTGGGCTTGACGTTGAAGGTCTTGAGCCAGAGGCCGAAATGGGGGCGAACATGGAGGAAAGCCTCGCACACGATGATAAACGCCGAGATGTTGAGGATGAAGTTCGGGGCCAGATCGTGAAAATCCAGGCCGTAGTAGAACATGAGCCCCTGGACGAATGGGTGAAGTGGAAAGCCCAGTCCACAGAGGAAGTGTGGAAGGAATACTACCCTCTCATGGGGCCTTGGGGTGGGGAGAAGCTGCCCCTCCTCGGGAAGCCGGTGCGCGATGTCTTTGGACAAGTATCCGACCTTCCTTAGCTTTTTGATGTCGCCCTCCGTGACGGAGGAGACCATCCACTTGCCTCCTACTCCAAACATTGCTGGAGAAGGTTGAGGTGGTAAGTGCGGGCTTGGGCGCTGGAGCTCGAGTGCGCAGGAGATGGACAGGCAAAGGAGGAAGAAGGCATAGGTAAAAAGGTGGATCCTTATCCCCTTATATGGGCGGATGCGGTTGTGCGACCCCGCCAGCCTGGTAAAACTCGCTTGCCTCCCAAGCGCCATGATAAATGGCGCGGTTAGGGTTATCCACGTCCGTATTGATGAGAATCCCATAAAGGGGGTACACCATCTCTGCTTTGACAAGACGTGCCAAGGAAACCGCCTCGCAAAACATGCTGAGGTGGAAAAGTAAAAACGATTCAAGTAAAGGACTTGGCTGTAGTGTGATGGCGCACTGCAGAATACGTCAGCAGATTTGATTCGTGTTAATATTATTCTCTCTATGGCAATATGTGGAAACTTATTTTGCAGAACCAGACACTACTCTTGATGTTTACAAATCTTCTATGAAGGACTTGGAGGAGGAACCCACCTTGCAATGCCGAAGACAACTTGCGTGCCGGACTTGTCGTCATTGAAGCCTGGTTCAGGGGCTACTAAGGGAGTCCTGGATTAGGGGGTGTTTGAGTAGCCGGACTATACCTTTGGCCGGACTCTTGGACTATGAAGATACAAGATTGAAGACTTCGTCCCTTGTCCGGATGGGACTTTCCTTGGCGTGGAAGGCAAGCTTGGCGATGCGGATATTCAAGATCTCCTACCATTGTAACCGACTCTGTGTAACCCTAACCCTATCCGGTGTCTATATAAACCGGAGGGTTGTAGTCCGTAGGCAATCAACTCCATACACAACAATCATACCATAGGCTAGCTTCTAGGGTTTAGCCTCCTTGATCTCGTGGTAGATCTACTCTTGTACTACCCATATCATCAATATTAATCAAGCAGGAGTAGGGTATTACCTCCATCGAGAGGGCCCGAACCTGGGTAAAACAAAGTGTTCCCTGCCTCCTGTTACCATCCGGCCTAGACGCACAGTTCGGGACCCCCTACCCGAGATCCGCCGGTTTTGACACCGACACCAGGTTTTATGCGTTGATGTAATATGCACGAGTAGAACACAAGTGAGTTGTGGGCGATATAAGTCATACTGCTTACCAGCATGTCACACTTTGGTTCAGCAGTATTGTTGGATGAAGCGGCCCGGACCGACATTATGCGTACGCTTACGCGAGACTGGTTCTACCGACGTGCTTTGCACACAGGTGGCTGGCGGGTGTCAGTTTCTCCAATTGTAGTTGAACCGAGTGTGGCTACGCCCGGTCCTTGTGAAGGTTAAAACAACACCAACTTGACAAACTATCGTTGTGGTTTTGATGCGTAGGTAAGAACGGTTCTTGCTCAGCCCGTAGCAGCCATGTAAAACTTGCAACAACAAAGTAGAGGACGTCTAACTTGTTTTTGCAGGGCATGTTGTGATGTGATATGGTCAAGACGTGATGAGATATAAGTTGTTGTATGAGATGATCATGTTTTGTTGAAGTTATCGGCAACAGGCAAAAGCCTTATGGTTATCTCTCTATTGCATAAGATGCAAGCGCCAAATAATTGCTTTACTTTATCGCTATGCGATAGCAATAGTTGCAAGAGCAAGTGTTGGCGAGACAACCATGTGACGACACATTGATATAGATCAAGATGATGTAGATCATGGTGTCATGCCGGTGACGATGGAGATCATGACGAATCTTTGGAGATGGAGATCAAAGGCACAAGATGATGATGGCCATATCATGTCACATATTATGATTGCATGTGATGTTTATCTTGTATACATCTTATTTTGCTTAGTTCAGCCGTAGCTTTATAAGATAATCTCTCACTGAATTATCAAGGTATAAGTGTTCTCCCTGAGTATGTACCGTTGCGAAAGTTCTTTGTGCTGAGACACGACGTGATGATCGGGTGTGATAGGCTCTACGTTCAAAGACAACGGGTGCAAAACAGTTGCACACGCGGAATACTCAGGTTAAACTTGACGAGCCTAGCATATAACGGATATGGCCTCGGAACACGGAGACCGAAAGGTCGAGCGTGAATCATATAGTAGATATGATCAACATAGTGATGTTCACCATTGAAACTACTCCATCTCACGTGATGATCGAACATGGTTTAGTTGATATGGATCATGTGATCACTTAGAAGATTAGATGGATGTCTGTCTAACTGGGAGTTCTTAAGTAATATGATTAATTGAACTTTAATTTATCATGAACTTAGTCCTGATAGTATTAGCATATCTATGTTGTAGATCAATAGCTCGCGATGTTGCTCCCAGTTTATTGTGTTCCTAGAGAAAAATTATGTTGAAAAATGTTAGTATCAATGATGCGGATTGGATCCATGATCTGAGGATTATCCTCATTGCTGCACAGAAGAATTATGTCTTTGATACACCGCTAGGTGACAGACCTATTGCAGGAGTAGATGCAGATGTTATGAATGTTTGGCTAGCTCAATATGATGACTACTTGATAGTTTAGTGCACCATGCTTAACGTCTTAGAATCGGGACTTCAAAGACGTTTTGAATGTCATGGACCATATGAGATGTTCCAGGAGTTGAAGTTAATATTTCAAGCAAATACCCAAGTTGAGAGATATGAAGTCTCCAACAAGTTCTATAGCTAAAAGATGGAGGAGAATAGCTCAAGCAGTGAGCATGTGCTCAGATTGTCTCGGTACTACAATCGCTTGAATCAAGTGGGAATTAATCTTCCACATAAGATAGTGATTGATAGAATTCTCTAGTCACCATCACCAAGTTAGTAGAACTTCGTGATGAACTATGATATGCAAGGGATAACGGAAATTATTCCCAAGCTCTTCGTAATGCTGAAATCAACGAAGGTAGAAATCAAGAAAAATATCAAGTGTTGATGGTAGACAAGACCACTAGTTTCAATAAAAGGGCAAAGGGAAGAAGGGGAACTTCAAGAAGAACGGCAAGCAAGTTGCTGCTCAAGTGAAGAAGCCCAAGTCTGGTCCTAAGCCTGAGACTAAGTGCTTCTACTGCAAAGGGGCTGGTCACTCGAAACGGAACTGCCCCAAGTATTTGGCGGATAAGAAGGATGGCAAAGTGAACAAAGGTATATTTGATATATAGATTATTGATGTGTATTTTACTAGTGTTCGTAGCAACCCCTTGGTATTTGATACTGGTTCAGTTGCTAAGAGTAGTAACTCGAAACGGGAGTTGCAGAATGAACATAGACTAGTTAAGGGTGAAGTGACGATGTGTGTTGGAAGTGGTTCCAAGATTGATATGATCATCATCGCACACTCCCTATACTTTTGGGATTAGTGATGAACCTAAATAAGTGTTATTTGGTGTTTGCGTTGAGCATGAATATGCTTTGATCATGTTTATTGCAATACGGTTATTCATTTAAGTAAGAGAATAAATTGTTGTTCTGTTTACATGAATAAAACCTTATATGGTTACACACCCAATGAAAATGGTTCATTGGATCTCGATCGTAGTGATACACATATTCATAATATTGAAACCAAAAGATGCAAAGTTAATAATGATAGTGCAACTTATTTGTGGCACTGCCGTTTAGGTCATATTGGTGTAAAGCGCATGAAGAAACTCCATGCTGATGGACTTTTGGAGTCACTTGATTATGAATCACTTGATGCTTGCGAACCATGCCTCATGGGTAAGATGACTAAGACTCCATTCTCCAGAACAATGGAGCGAGCAACAGACTTATTGGAAATAATACATACTGATGTATGCGGTCCGATGAGTGTTAAGGCTCACGACAAGTATCGTTATTTTCTGACCTTCACAGACGATTTGAGAAGATATGGGTATATCTACTTAATGAAACACAAGTCTGAAACATTTGAAAAGTTCAAAGAATTTCAGAGTGAAGTGGAGAATCATCGTAACAAGAAAATAAAAGTTTCTACGATATGATCGCAGAGGTAAAATATTTGAGTTAAGAGTTTGGCCTTCAGTTAAAACAATGTGAAATAGTTTCACTACTCACGCCACCTGGAACACCACAGTGTAATGGTGTGTCCGACCGTCATAACCGTACTTTATTAGATATGGCGCGATCTATGATGTCTCTTCATGATCTACCACTATCGTTTTGGGGTTATGCATTAGATACAACTGCATTCACGTTAAATAGGGCACCATCTAAATCCATTGAGACGACACCGTATGAACTATGGTTTGGCAAGAAACCTAAGTTGTCGTTTCTTGAAGTTTGAGGTTGCAATGCTTATGTGAAAAAGTTTCAACCTGATAAGCTCAAACCCAAATCGGAGAAGTGCATCTTCATAGGATACCCAAAAGAAAATATTGGGTACACCTTCTATCACAGATCCGAAGGCAAGATATTCGTTGCTGAGAATGGATCCTTTCTAGAGAAGGAATTTCTCTCGAAAGAAGTGAGTGGGAGGAAAGTAGAACTTGATGAGGTAACTGTACCTGCTCCCTTATTGGAAAGTAGTTCAACACAGAAATATGTTCCTGTGACTACTACACCAATTAGTGAGGAAGCTAATGATGATGATCATGTAACTTCGGATCAAGTTGCTACCGAATCTCGTAGGTAAAACATAGTGAGATCCGCACCAGAGTGGTACGGTAATCCTGTTCTGGAGGTCATGTTACTTGACCATGACGAGCCTACGAACTATGAGGAAGCGATGATGAGCCCAGATTTCGCGAAATGGCTTGATGTCATGAAATCTGAGATGAGATCCATGTATGAGAACAAAGTATGGACTTTTATTGACTTGCCCATTGATCGGTGAGCCATTGAGATTAAATGGATCTTCAAGAGGAAGACGGACGCTGATATTAGTGTTACTATCTACAAAGCTAGAATTTTCGCAAAAAGGTTTTCGACAAGTTTAAGGTGTTGACTATGATGAGAGTTTCTCACTCGTATCTATGCTTAAGTCTGTCCGAATCATGTTAGCAATTGCCGCATTTTATGAAATCTGGCAAATGGAGAAAGAAAACTCCATTCTTTAATGGATTTATTAAAGAAGAGTTGTATATGATGCAACCAGAAGGTTTTGTCAATCCTAAAGGTACTAACAAAATATGCAAGCTCCAGCGATCCATCTATGGACTGGTGCAAGCATCTCGGAGTTGGAATATATGCTTTGATAAGTTGATCAAAGCATATAGTTTTATACAGACTTGCGGTGAAGCCTGTATTTACAAGAAAGTTTGTGAGAGCACTACAACATTTCTGATAAGTATATGTGAATGACATATTGTTGATCAGAGATAATGTAGAATTATTCTGCAAAACATAAAGGAATGTTTGAAAGGAGTTTTTAAAAGAAAGACCTCGGTGAAGCTGCTTACATATTGAGCATCAAGGTCTATAGAGATAGATTAAGATGCTTGATAAGTTTTTCAATGAGTACATACCTTGACAAGATTTTGAAGTAGTTCAAAATGGAACAGTCAAAGAAGGAATTCTTGCCTGTGTTACAAGGTGTGAAGTTGAGTAAGACTCAAAACCCAACCACGGCAGAAGATAGAGAGAGAATGAAAGTCATTCCCTATGCCTTAGCCATAGGTTCTATAAAGTATGCCATGCTGTGTACCAGACCTATTGTATACCCTGCCCTGAGTTTGGCAAGGGAGTACAATAGTGATCTAGGAGTAGATCACTAGACATTGGTCAAAATTATCCTTAGTGGAATAAGGATATGTGTCGGTGTCAAAACCGGCAGATCTCGGGTAGTGGGTCCCGAACTGTGCGTCTAGGCCGGATGGTAACAGGAGGCAGGGAACACGATGTTTTACCCAGGTTCGGGCCCTCTTGATGGAGGTAAAACCCTACGTCCTGCTTGATTAATATTGATGATATGGGTAGTACAAGAGTAGATCTACCACGAGATCAAGGATGCTAAACCCTAGAAGCTAGCCTATGGTATGATTGTTGTATATGAAGTTGATTGCCTACGGACTACAACCCTCCGGTTTATATAGACACCGGATAGGGTTAGGGTTACACAGAGTCGGTTACAATGGTAGGAGATCTTGAATATCCGCATCGCCAAGCTTGCCTTCCACGCCAAGGAAAGTCCCATCCGGACACGGGACGAAGTCTTCAATCTTGTATCTTCATTGTCCAGGAGTCCGGCTGAAGGTATAGTCCGGCTACCCGAACACCCCCTAATCCAGGACTCCCTCAGTAGCCCCTGAACCAGGCTTCAATGACGACGAGTCCGGCGCGCAAATTGTCTTCGGCATTGCAAGGCGGGTTCCTCCTCCAAGTCCTTCATAGAAGATTGTAAACACCAAGAGTAGTGTCCGGCTCTGCAAAATAAGCTTCCACATATTGCCATAGAGAGAATAATATTAACACAAATCAAATCTGCTGACGTATTCCGCAGTGCGTCATCACACTACAGCCAAGTCCTTCACTCGAATCGTTTTCACTTTTCCACCTCAGCGTGTTTTGCGAGGCGGTTTCCTTGGCACGTCTTGTCAAAGCAGAGATCGTGTGCCCCCCTTTTACGGGATTCTCATCAATACGGACGTGGGTAACCCAATCGTGCCCGTTAGCATGTTTTCTCGATTAAAGGCGAGTCCCAAACGGTTACGGGGAGGGCTCCTGGTATTCAACCTCTTATAAAGAGACCAGGGCCTTACTCCTTTTCTCCAATCCCAAAACAAGTTCGCCCGTCGCCTCGAGTTCCAACACCCTAGGCTCCAGATTCCGGGCGCCTCAGACCTTCGACAATGTCCGGTTCCGACCTTCAAGGCCGATGGATGCCCTCCTCCGTCACGGAGGAGGACGTGCTAAAGTTGAGAGAGGCTAAGTTCTTGACCGCCGAAATTTCGCACAGGTTGCCTGCTCAAAGGCAGGCTATCCCCAGTCCCCAGCCCGGTGAGAGCGTAGTGTTCGTGTCTCACTTCCTTCGGGGGTTAGGCTTCCCGATGGACCCCTTTGTGAGGGGACTGCTGTTTTATTACGGGCTGGAATTCCACGACTTAGCTCCGGAGTCCATCCTCCATATCTCCTCGTTTATCGTTGTATGCGAAGCGTTCCTCCGTGTTACCCCTCACTTCGGATTATGGCTCAAGACTTTCAAAGTGGAGCCGAAGATGATCAAGGGACGGCACGCAGAGTGCGGAGGCGCTGTTATAAGCAAAAATGCTGATGCTCCATGGCCCGAGGGCTCTTTTCAAGAGGAGCTAGGCTTGTGGCAACGAGAGTGGTTTTATATCACCGCTTCCCGGAGCACCAAGTGGGTGGCGCTTCCTGCCTTTCGCTCGGGTCCCCCACCACGGCTAGCATCATGGGTTAACAGAGGGTTAGATTGGGGTTTGCCCAAAGACGTGCCCCTGTTACAGGGCCGAATTAAGGATCTCTTGGAAGGAGACCTCAGCTTGGTCAAGGTGACGCAGGTCATGCTGATTCGCCGAATATTGCCCGGCAAACGTCGCCCCCTTCGCCTGTGGGAGTTTAATCCAGAGGGACCGCGAGCTCTCCAGAACTTTATGGGCGCAACGCCCGCGGAGATGTATAGACTGTTCTTCGGATCACAAGAGATGTGTCCGGATTTAACCGAGGACGCAGGCCTAAGCTGCAATCGCCCGGATACTCAAGTAAGCAACCTTGTGCCCGGACCTTCTATCCGTATAATTGTCATAAACTTGCCCCTAAAAGAGCCGTCCTTTTAAACAGGAGTGGATAGCGAAGGCGAAGCTGATCAGGTGTCCGGCTCCCCTTCCTGAAACCAGGCCGGATCCCGTGCTGGTCAGGATGCTGGAGATAATGCCTTTGGAGGGAGAGGACAAGGAAGCTATGGCCTCCTCGAAGGAGGCTTCTCCGAAGGGAGGAACCGACAATTCCTCTCCTAAGGGGAAGAAGAGAGCCGCCTCTGACGACCCGGAAACCATGGCCTCGAAACGGGGGAGAAAATCCTCGTCAGAGGGTCCGACGCCGGGGAGTTCCTCGGCCGGACTACGCCCTCAAGGGGATCAGCCCTCCAGCGAGCCGTAAGTGGAGAAAAGATTTTCCTTTTGAGGGATGAGGGAAGTCCTTGATTTATATCTGAGAAGATTAACCAAACCTTTATCTTGTAGCTCGGACCTCAGCCCTTCTCAGCAGAGCTCGTCTTCGGGGGATCTCCTTCCGGAGATGATGGAGAGCGGGACGCCTCCCCCTGCCGTGCCGCCTAGCGAGGCGGGCGACCCTGAGGTGTCGTCGCGGAGGGTTTCTCCAAATCCGGCAGGGGCGGAAGGTGGCTATGCGGCCCCCCGAGGTTCTCCGCGTCCGGCCTTCGAAAGAGGTCATGGGACGAGCCCGGCACCGTCTGGTGCTCGGCCGGAGGAGCTAAAGATTCTGCTGGGGCGAGCTTCTATCTCAGAGGAGCACCGCGCATTGATGGGCACGGTGATTGAAAGGATTTCATCCATAGAGAGCGGATTGTATGAGGCCGTCAAAAGTTTACTGACGGGTTTCGAGGTACATTAGATAATGTATACTTTTGTCAGTTGCGCATGAATAAGATGCGCCCTGTGTAGATAGTAGCCCCTGAGACTCTGCGCGTCGTCAAGAAATGACGGCACGCGGAGGATCATAATCCCAGGTCTAAGATGTCGCCTTTGAATGTAGGCGGCAGGGTGTCCGGAATCGAGCCGAACTGACGATTTTGCCGAACTAAAGCGGCAACTGGACGTGGCAGATGCCGACATCACGCTTGTCAATAAGCGGCTTGATGAGGCTCAAGGTATGTAATTCCTCGGGCGGCATCAGGTAAGAACAGTTTTATGCCTGTGTCTTACGATGTGTGTGCTTGACGCAGATGGTGCGGCCGCCGTGGAGAGTCTTAGGGCAGAACTTGCCCGAGCTAAAGAACAAGCCAGCGAAAGTGATGCGGCCACCAGGAAAGCCCTTGAAGAGCTGAGAGCCGAACAGGCTGCTCATTGCCGAAGCAAGGAAGAGATGGCCGAGATGGCCGAAAAGTTAAAAAGCGCTACAGACCGTTGCAGACTTCTTGAAAAAGAAGACCAGGCGAAACAGACGGACTTAGAGAAGGCCGTTGCCAATGCCAAGGACGCGCGCTCTGCGATGAGAGCTGCGAAGGAGGAGCTGCGTCAGGCCGAACAGATTGCGGCTGGAAAGCCCTTTATGCTGCGAAGGAAATTTTGTGATCCGAAGTTTGCTCCGTTGGACCGGATGTGGAGTGTGGAGGATACCTATCTGGACTTGGCAGCGAGTGCTGCTGATGCGACCGAACACTTTCGAGATCAGAAAGATCGCGAAGTGGAAAAGCTTTTCTGGTCGCAGTTTCACAATCCAGAGCGTCCACTGGCAGTGGATGATCGTTTGGCTCAATGGGCCGAACTGAATAGGTTGTCTGGACTCGCCATGAAGTACGTCATGGGTCACCTGTGGCCGGGGAGATCGGAGCCGAAGAGTTATTTCAGCTTGGTGCAGCAATTCCTTGACGCGGTGCCGCGTATAAATGCAATGAAGAGGTCAGCATGCATAGAGGGCGCTAGGATGGCTCTTGCCCGTGTTAAGACATACTGGGCAGAGATGGAGACCACCGTTGTTGCGTCCCGAGATTCGGACAAAAGCCGAGTACCCTCCGAGCACTATTTTCAGGAAGTTCTTGAAGGCGCTCGTGTAATAGAGACGCAGTGCCCGAAAGATGCTATGTTATGATAGCATATGCAATTATAAAGTACTATTTTGATAAACTGTAGTGGCCCTTTTTATACTTGTGCCTCCAAGTATTGGGAACACCTCCTGTGCGGCCGTTTTAAGATATATATATATATATATATATATATATGTGTGTGTGTGTGTGTGTGTGTGTGTGTACAGAATCTGAAAGATGGCAGTCGTTGGCTTCAGCCCCCACGCACATAGTGCGGGGGTGCTCGCAGAAGACGCATTTTCACACTTAACCCAATGTCTTGGTCCTACAAAGGAGGTGATAGCGCAGCGGGCCAGGCAACCGGACTATAATGTTTTAACACTTTCACTTAGCCATAGGAGTTTGACAGTGAGACTATTTAGGTAGCCCCTTGGTGGCAACTGCGCTTGTCCGAGTTCGGGGCGCGTATGTGCCTGACCGGGAAGCGGCCCTTTGTTAAAGCGGAGGAATCCGATAGATTCTGATAGGTCATCAAGTGGCTGACCAGTCTCACGCTACATCATGACAGTCAGTTTTCGGCTTTCTCTACTGAGGTGCTCGCCCGGCCGAACCGGGGCACAATCGCAGTAGTTCTCCTGGTGCTACCTTAGCCGATAGAGCGGAACATAAGGTAGCCGAACTCAGGAGCCGGGCAACCCAACATTTGACCAAAGACATGATTCGGAGCTGATGCATATAATGCCAAAACTCGTGACGCCGAACACTCCCTAAGGTGTTCGGTCTTTATGAGTGCGGGCGAAACAACACTCTTTATTAAAAAAGCCCCTAGTGTCCAGGTACGTGCAAAAATTCTGACGTGGCCACATGCCAAGACGCCAGCCTCCTCCTTGGTTATATCAGAAAGAAAAAACCAGGGGATGTGTAGCAACAAGAGACAGTAAAAAAGGTTTACGCAGGGTCTTAATCTAAAAAGAATCCTTTAGGACGGGTCCCTACTGCACGTCTGCGCCTGTGTCTCCGTTGTGCCGTATCCTGGACGGGCGCCGCACGACGTTCATCTGTAAAAGAGAGGAACTGAGTTGAAAACGGGTCGTGCCGAAAAAGTTTAAAATAAGCAAAGTATAAAGTAAGATATATAAGATTGAGCTTTATTGTCTCTTATTGTATATGCGTGGAGCCCCTAGTGCGGGGGTATATGGCTTCTAGGCCTGCATCAATGATGATTTTGCACCGAACTCGTCTATCCGCGTTCGTGGTCTTGAATGACCTATTTCGAAGTTTTTTTGGCCGGTGAGGCCATTTTGCTGTGGGGCTGTCAAAGCGGCCGCACAGTCCTCCGCTTGGGGAGGCGCACTTTAGTGCTTCCCCTTCAAAGAGATGATGCCTCGTGGACCGGGCATCTTAAGCGTAAGAGATGCATAATGCGGTATTGCGTTAAAGCGAGCGAAAGCTTCGCGTCCCAGTAGTGCTTGATAGCGACTTGAGAACGGGACGATATGGAAGGTCAGCTTTTCGCGGCGGAGGTTATCGGCAGAGCCGAATATGACTTCGAGCCGGAGAAAACCCATACAATGGGTGTCCGGACCAGGTATTACCCCTTGAAAGGAGGTTTTGCTGCGGCGGATTCTTGCTGGGTTTATCCCCATGTGCTGGATTGTATCCTGATATATCAGGTTTAGTCCACTGCCGCCGTCCATAAGGACATTTGAAAACTGGAGTCCGCCAATTATTGGATCGAGTATCAAGGCAGTCCAGCCTACATTCTTGATATTCCTAGAATAATCTAGCTGATCGAAGATGATCGGTTTTGACAACCAGTGGCAGGACCCTTTGGGGATGGGCCGTGTGGTGCGTACCTTTACGGGCGCCGCACGTTTTGTTATGTGAAGTGAGTTCACTGTTTTTACTTCTTGTGGGAAGTTCTTTTGTTTCCTGGTGCTCTGCTTTTGGGGTTCGTCCTCGTCTTCGCTTGGTGTGTCGAGCCCCTTGTGTTCGGCATTGAGTCTGCCGGATTGTTTGAAAACCCAACAGTCTCTGTGGGTATGGTTAGCAGGCTTCCCGGGAGTACTGTGTATCTGACATATCCTGTCCAGGATTTATTTAGGTTGGATGGATCGTCCCTGTTATCCTGGGGGGCGATTTTTCCTGATTTTGTCGTGAGCCTTTGAATCCGGCATTGACTGCCGTGCTCTTCGGACTTTTGTCCTTAGTCCAGCGACGGTCCTTGTTGCGTCGCGGTTTTCCGTTTCCATCCCTAGTTTCGGATGTACTTGGGTCGCTGGGGCTGCACCTTGCCAACCAGCTGTCCTCCCCTGCACAAAAGCGGGTCATGAGGCTTGTTAGTGCGGCCATTGTTCTTGGCTTTTCTTGGCCGAGGTGTCTGGCGAGCCATTCGTCTCGGACGTTATGCCTGAAAGCTGCTAAGGCTTCGGCGTCCGGACAGTCGACTATCTGATTCTTTTTAGTGAGGAATCTATTCCAGAACCGCCGAGCTGATTCTCCGGGTTGTTGAGTTATGTGACTAAGATCGTCTGCATCCGGAGGGCGGACATAGGTCCCTTGAAAGTTTGCTCGGAAAGCATCCTCGAGCTCTTCCCAGCTTCCAATTGTGTTTTCGAGGAAGGCTTTTAAGCCAATGCCGGGCTGGCCCTTTAAGCTTAAGGGGTAGATATTTTATGGCGTGGAGATCATCTCCTCTAGCCATGTGTATGTGGAGGATATAATCCTCGATCCAAACTCCAGGGTCTGTTGTTCCATCATATGCCTCTATGTTTACGGGTTTGAATCCCTCTGGGAATTCATAGTCCAGGACCTCATCGGTGAAACATAGGGGGTGTGCGGCGCCCCTGTATTTGGGTGTGCCGGATTCTGATGATGGCTTCATAGCGTTGCTTACGAGAGCTTGCTTTCTTGGCCCATAAATGGACCTGACTGGGCCATGATGTGAATCCTTAAGTGGGTCGCATGCCGATTTAGGTGCGGCGCCGCTTGCCGCTTTATGCGGTCGTCTATCCGACCGTGTGGCTTTTTCATTTTTTGAATGCAAGGGCTCTAGGGCCTCTTCGTCGAATTCAGGCAGTAGCTTTCTTTTCGGATAGCTTTTAGTGCGGCGACTGTCGCCGTACTTATCTGTGGTATTGATTACTTTGCTCCATCTAATCTGGAGTGCATCTTCCGCTGTTTTTAGCTTCCGCTTCTGCTTTTTTAGGCTGCGTGCAGTTGCAACGAGCCTCTCGTGGAGATTCTTCTGCTCCATAGGTTTATTCAGCGTGAGGTCGTCCGGAATGCCGTTTTCGCCGGAGGAGGGATGTTCGGTTTCTCTATCCGTGTTGCCCTGTTCGGACGGTTGCTCTAAGGCCTGCTCGTTGTCTACCGACTCGTCCTGCTCTATGGCTGGGTTTTTGTCGAGGCGGGGCTTGGGTCGGCGTTTACGCCGACGCTTTGATTGCTTTTCGGGGGGTCGATATCCTGTCCCATCCCCTTTTTCCTCGTTGTCGCTTCCTTTAGGGGTATCCACCATGTACACATCGTGAGATGAGGTGGCTGTCCAATGCCCTATGGGCGTTGGTTCGTCGGTATCTCCTGCATCGTCATCCATGCTGTCGATGTCTCCGGAGTCCAAGTTGAGCACGTCGTTTAAATTGTCGACAGTGGCTACCAAGTGGGTGGTGGGTGGGCTTTGAATTTCTTCATCGTCCGTATCCCATCCTCGCTGACCGTAGTTCGACCAGGGCTCTCTTGATAAGGAGAGAGACTTGAGAGAGTTCAGGATATCGCCACAAGGCGAGTGCTGAAAGATGTCTGCGGCGGTGAACTCTATTATCGGCGCCCAATCGGATTCGATCGGCAGGGGCGCGGGGGGTTCGGAGTTCAGAAAGGAGTCCGAATCCTCGGAGTCACGGATCATGCAGAGTGCGGGGCTAGCGTTTGGCTCGATCGCCTTTGAGATCGAAGCCCCCGAGGTGACATCCAACCGCTCATCCTCGATTGGCACAATAGGCTCCGAGTTAGGGGTCGGAACCGATGCGTGTGCGGCCTCCAGGACACTGTCCGGAGGCAGAGCTAGGTCATTCCCCTCGAGATAGTGCGGCGCGCTTGGCCGTGGCTCAAACCCGTCGAAGATCAAGTCTCCGCGGATGTCAGCCGTGTAGTTTAAGCTTCCAAACCTGACTTGATGGCCAGGGCGTAGCTTTCGATCTGCTCCAGGTGGCCGAGCGAATTGGCCCGCAGAGCGAAGCCGCCGAAGATGAAGATCTGTCCGGGGAGAAAAGTCTCACCCTGGACCATATCGTTGTTGATGATCAAAGGAGCCATCGGTCCTAAAGGCGACGACACAGAGGAACTCTCAATGAAAGCACCAATGTCGGTGTCAAAACCGGCGGATCTCGGGTAGTGGGTCCCGAACTGTGCGTCTAGGCTAGATGGTAACAGGAGGCACGGAACACGATGTTTTACCCAGGTTCGGGCCCTCTTGATGGAGGTAAAACCCTACGTCCTGCTTGATTAATATTGATGATATGGGTAGTACAAGAGTAGATCTACCACAAGATCAAGGAGGCTAAACCCTAGAAGCTAGCCTATGGTATGATTGTTATATATGGAGTTGATTGCCTACGGACTACAACCCTCCGGTTTATATAGACAACGGATAGGGTTAGGGTTACACAGAGTCGGTTACAATGGTAGGAGATCTTGAATATCTGCATTGCCAAGCTTGCCTTCCACGCCAAGGAAAGTCCCATCCGGACATGGGACGAAGTCTTCAATCTTGTATCTTCATAGTCTAGGAGTCCGACTGAAGGTATAGTCCAGCTACCCGAACACCCCCTAATCCAGGACTCCCTCAATATGTTTCTCGATTATGGAGGTGACAAAAGGTTCGTCGTAATGGGTTACATCGATGCAAGTTTTGACACTGATCCAGATGACTCAAAGTCTCAATCTAGATACATATTTAAAGTGGGAGCAATTAGCTAGAGTAGCTCCGTGCAGAGCATTGTTGACATAGAAATTTGCAAAATACATACGGATCTGAATGTAGCAGACCCGTTGACTAAACTTCCCTCACAATGAAAACATGATCACACCTTAGTACTCTTTGGGTTTTAGTGACATAGCGATGTGAACTAGATTATTGACTCTAGTAAACCCTTTGGGTGTTGGTCACATGACGATGTGAACTATGGGTGTTAATCACATGGTGATGTGAACTATTGATGTTAAATCACATGGTGATGTGAACTAGATTATTAACTCTAGTGCAAGTGGGAGACTGAAGGAAATATGCCCTAGAGGCAATAATAAAGTTATTATTTATTTCCTTTTATCTTGATAAATGTTTATTATTCATGCTAGAATTGTATTAACCGGAAACATAATACATGTGTGAATACATAGACAAACAGTATGTCACTAGTATGCCTCTACTTGACTAGCTCGTTGAATCAAAGATGGTTAAGTTTCCTAGCCATAAACATGAGTTGTCATTTGATTAACGAGATCACATCATTAGAGAATGATGTGATTGACTTGACCCATTCCGTTAGCATAGCACTTGATCGTTTAGTTTGTTGCTATTGCTTTCTTCATGACTTATACATGTTCCTATGACTACAGGTGTCTCCAAAGGTACTTGTTGGGTTGGCGTATTTCGAGATTAGGATTTGTCACTCCGATTGTCGGAGAGGTATCTCTGGGCCCACTCAGTAATGCACATCACTATAAGCCTTGCAAGCATTGCAACTAATGAGTTACTTGCGGGATGATGTGTTACGGAACGAGTAAAGAGACTTGCTGGTAACGAGATTGAACTAGGTATTGAGATACCGACGACCGAATCTCGGGCAAGTAACATACCGATGACAAAGGGAACAACGTATGTTGTTATGCGGTTTGACCTATAAAGTTCTTCGTAGAATATGTAGGAGCCAATATGAGCATCCAGGTTTCGCTATTGGTTATTGACCGGAGACGTGTCTCGGTCATGTCTACATAGTTCTCGAACCCGTAGGGTCCGCACGCTTAAAGTTCGATAACGGTTATATTATGAGTTTATGTGTTTTGATGTACCGAAGTAGTTCGGAGTCCCGGATGAGACCGGGGACATGAAGAGGAGTCTTGAAATGGTTGAGACATAAAGATCGATATATTGGACGACTATATTCGGACATCGGAAAGGTTCCGAGTGATTCGGGTATTTTCGGGAGTACCGGGGAGTTACGGGCATTCGTATTGGGCCTTAATGGGCCATACAGGAAAATAGAGAAAGGCCTCAAAGGGTGGCCGCTCCCCTCCCCATGGGCTAGTCCGAATTGGACTAGGGAGAGGGGGCGCCCCCTTCCTTCCTTCTCCTTTTCCCTTCCCTTTCCTTCCCTCCTACTCCTACTACTTGGAAGGGCTCCTAGTTCTACTAGGAAAGGGAGAATCCTACTCCCGATGGGAGTAGGACTCCCCTAGGGTGCGCCATAGAGAGGGCCGACCCTCCCCCTCCTCCACTCCTTTATATACAGGGGCAGGGGGTGCCCCAAAGACACAACAATTGATCTCTTGATCTCTTAGCCGTGTGCGGTGCCCCCTCCACCATAATCCACCTCGGTCATATCGTAGCGGTGCTTAGGAGAAGCCCTCCGTCGATAGAACATCATCATCATCACCATGTCGTCGTGCTGACGAAACTCTCCCTCAACACTCGGCTGGATCGGAGTTCGAGGGATGTCATCGAGTTCAATGTGTGCAGAACTCGGAGGTGCCGTGCGTTCGGTACTTGATCGATCGGATCGTGAAGACGTACGACTACATCAACCGTGTTGTGCTAACGCTTCCGCTTTCGGTCTACGAGGGTACGTGGACAACACTCTCCCCTCTTGTTGCTATGCATCACCATGATCTTGCATGTGCGTAGGATTTTTTTGAAATTACTACGTTCCCCAACATATAGGGCACGGCCCCTACCTCGTGCCCACCTCGAAGCTTCCTTGGTGTAGGGTCCAAGTCTCCTGGGTCATATTCGGGGAGAAAATCACGTTCCAGAAAGGTTTATTCTGTTTGGACTCCATTTGATATTTCGTTTCTTCGAAACACTGAAATAGGCAAAAAACTGCAATTCTGGGCTGGGCCTCCGGTTAATAGGTTAGTCCCAAAAATAATATAAAAGTGGAAAATAAAGCCCAATATAGTCCAAAACAGTAGATAATATAGCATGGAGCAATCAAAAATTATAGATACGTTGGAGACATATCAAGCACCGACATCTAGCAATGAGTGTGTAAACATGAATGTAATGTCGGTGAGAAATACGTACTCCCCCAAGCTTAGTCTTTTGGCCTAAGTTGGTCTATGGCCACGGTTGGCCTGGCGGATATCCATAGTAATAGTTGGGGTCGTACTGCGACGAAGAAGACTCTGATTGCCACTAGTTGGCAATCATCTCCGGATCCCACTGGTAATTAGACTGTCGTGGAGGATCAAATTGTGGTTCCGACTCTGGCTCTGTGGCTGATGTAGGGTTCCGGTAAGCGTGAATGTCCTTCGGCGACACGAGGTACTGGCCCGTAGATAAATCAAACAAGGAAGGAGCAGGCAAGGTGATAGTCTCAGGATGACATTTATCAAAGAACAATTTGTATTTAAGCTCCCCTTCCCTATTCTTTATAATAAAATCATGCGCTACCATACTCTTATAATCTAAATAAATAGTAGGCAGCAATTTTTCTTCTTTTTCATAGTGCCTAATGGGTATGTTATAATATGCAGCGAGGCGTGAAGCATAGATACCACCAAAGATGGGGCCCTTTGTACGGTTCAGACTTAACTATTTAGCAATAATACCGCCCATACTAACAGAGTCGTCACGGAATACACCATGGAACAAAATAAAAATATCAGGAACACTAAGTTTTCCACAGTTTCCGCGACCAATTAAGCAACAACTAGCAAATATTGCAAAGTAGCGTAAAACAGGAAAATGTATGCTAGTGATTCTTGCATCGGAAACCTTCCTAGTTTCCCCTACAGTGATAGTGTCAATAAACCCATCCACATCTTTACGATGTGGTTCCTCAAAGCTACCCTCGAAAGGTATTTTGCAAACCCTGCAAAATTCATATAGTGACATCTTCTTAACCACATCATATAAATGAAACTCTACTGAAGGAGGTGATTCCCTAGGATAATAGTAGAAGTTTTGCACAAAAGTATTCGTGAGTAAGAGATACTTTTTGCCTTGGTCGCTGAGGAAGTCGGTGAGGCCTGCATTCTCAGCCAATTCATAAAAATCCTCATAAATCCCGGTTGCTCTCAAGAAATTATCAGAGGGCCATTCACACGGCCTAACCTCCGCGGTGCGGGGTAGATTATATTTGGGCTTCTTTGCTTCTTCATTTTTCTTTTCCTTCGAGCTTCGGCTCGATGAGCCCCTCAAAAATCTCTTCATTATTCTCTGAAAAATTCTGAAATTTTTAGTAACTTCAAAATAAAAGTAAGCCAAGCTCAACAAAATTAATAGCAACTACTCCTACAAGTGCCTAGATCCTATATCATGCATCAAAACTACTTGGAACCACATAAATTTGACATGCAAGCTCAAGAACAGGGTCACCTAGGCAGCACAAATTTGCAATGAATAAAGCACTAGAACAAAAACTAATTGGACCAATGGAGGAGTCACATACCATGGAACAATCCCCCTAAGTAGTTTTGTGAGAGGTGCTTTGAGCAAGGAGATCGAAAATGGCAGCAAAATGAGCTTGGACTCGGGTTTGAACTGGATAATCGTGTTTGTGGGAGTAAGAAGGAATGTGTGGGTGCAGGAATACGTGGAGGAGGGCCACCGTGGGCCCACGAGGCAGGGGGTGCGCCCAGGGGGTAGGGCGCGCCCTCCACCCTCGTGGCCAGGTGGATGCTCCCCGTGCTGTGTTCTCAGTGCCAAATATTCTCAAATATTCCAGAAAAAATCATATTTAAATTTCAGGGCATTTGGAGAACCTTTATTTTCAGGGTATTTTTATATTGCACGGATAATTCGGATAAAAGACAGAAGTTACTATTTTTATTTTATTTAATATAAATAACAGAAAGTAAAAGCAGGGTACCAAGAGTTGTGTTTTCTAAATTCATCCATCTCATGATCATCAAAATGAATCTATTAACAAGGTTGATCAAGTCTTGTTAACAAACTCATTCTGAATAACATGGAACCGGAGAATTTTCGAATAACACTAGGTTACCTCAACGGGGATATGCACATCCCCAACAATAAGAATACCATATTTCTTCTTGACAGTAGGAAGAGGAAATTCAAAACCTCCAAAAATAATCGATGGAATTTTTCCAATAGAATTGATACTATGAACTTGAGGTTGTTTCCTCGGAAAGTGTACCGTATGCTCATTACCATTAACATGAAAAGTGACATTGCCTTTGTTGCAATCAATAACAGCCCCTACAGTATTCAAAAAGGGTCTTCCAAGAATAATAGACATACTATAGTCCTCGGGAATATCAAGAATAACAAAGTCCGTTAAAATAGTAACATTTGCAACCACAATAGGCACATCCTCACAAATACCGACAGGTATAGCAGTTGATTTATCAGCCATTTACAAAGATATTTCAGTAGGTGTCAACTTATTCAAGTCAAGTCCACGATATAAAGAGAGAGGCATAACACTGGCTCCAAGATCACATAAAGCAGTTTTAAAATAGTTTCTTTTAATGGAGCATGGTATAGTGGGTACTCCTGGATCTCCAAGTTTCTTTGGTATTCGATCCTTAAAAGTATAATTAGCAAGCATGGTGGAAATTTCAGCTTCCGGTATCTTTCTTTTATTAGTAACAATATCTTTTATATACATAGCAAAAGGATTCATTTTGAGCATATCAATTAGTCGCATACGCAAAAAGATAGGTCTAATCGTTTCAGCAAAGTGCTCAAAATCCTCATCATCCTTTTTCTTGGATGGTCTGGGAGGAAAAGGCATGGGTTTTTGAACCCATGGTTCTCTTTCTTTACCATGTTTCGTAGCAACAAAGTCTTTCTTATCATAACGTTGATTCTTTGATTGTGGGTTATCAAGATCAACAACAGGTTCAATTTCTATATCATTATCATTGCTAGGTTGAGCATCAACATGAACATTATCATTAACATTATCACTAGTTTCAGGTTCATTACCAGATTGTGTTTCAGCATCAGAAATAGAAATATCATTTGGATTCTCAGGTGTTTCAGCAACAGGTTCACTAGAAGCATGCAATGTCCTATCATTTTTCTTTTTCTTCCTTTTAGAAGGACTAGGTGCATCTATATTATTTCTCTGAGAATCTTGCTAAATTCTCTTAGGGTGGCCTTCAGGATACAAAGGTTCCTGAGTCATCTTACCAGTTCTAGTAGCCACTCTAGCAGCATAATCATTATTCTTACTATTCAATTCATTGAGCAAATCATTTTGAGCTTTAAGTGCCTGTTCTACTTGAGTGGTAACCATAGAAACATGTTTACTAATAAGTTTAAGTTCACCTTTGACATTTGCCATATAGTCACCCAAATGTTCAAGCATACCAGCACTTCGTTTTGATTCCCTACCAAAATAAGCATTGAAGTCTTCTTGCTTAACCATAAATTTATCAAACTCATCTAAGAATGGGCTAGCAAACTTAGTAAATGGGATTTCAGCTTTATCATATCTATAGAGAGAATTTACCTTTACTACCTGTGTCGGGTTATCAAGACCATGTATTTCTTCAATAGGAGATGGATTAAAATTATGCATTTCTTCGATAGGCGGTGAATTAAGACCATGTATTTCTTCAATAGGAGGTAAATTCTTAACATCTTCAACTTTAATACCCTTTTATTTCATGGATTTCTTTGCCTCTTGCATATCTTCAGGACTGAGAAATAGAACACCTCTCTTCTTCGGAGTTGGTTTAGGAATAGGCTCAGGAAGTGTCCAATTATTTTCATTTGTCAACATATTATTCAATAGAATTTCAACTTCATCCGATGTTCTTTCCCTCAAAACAGAACCAACACAACTATCCAGGTAATCTCTGGAAGCATCGGTTAGTCCATTATAAAAGATATCAACTATTCCATTTTTCTTAAGAGGATGATCATGCAAAGCATTAAGTAATTGGAGAAGCCTCCCCCAAGCTTGTGGGAGACTCTCTTCTTCAATTTGCACACAATTATATATATCCCTTAAGGCAACTTGTTTCTTATGAGCAGGGAAATATTTAGCAGAGAAGTAATAAATCATATCCTAGGGACTACGCACACAACCAAGATCAAGAGAATTAAACCATATCTTAGCATCACCCTTTAATGAGAATGGAAATATTTTAAGGATATAAAAGTAGTGAGTTCTCTCATCATTAGTGAACAGGGTAGGTATATCATTTAATTTAGTAATATGTGCCATAACAGTTTCAAATTCATAGCCATAAAAGGATCAGATTCAACCAAAGTAACTATATCAGGATCAACAGAGAATTCATAATCCTTATCAGTAACACAGGTAGGTGAAGTAGCAAAAGCAAGGTCAGGTTTCATTCTAGCATTAAGGGATTGCTGCTTCCATTTAGCTAATAACCTCTTTAGATCATATCTATCATTGCAAGCTAAAATAGCTCTAGCATATTCTTCATCCAGAACATAACCCTCAGGAACATCAAACAATTCATATTTATTAGGGGGAGAGTCTTCATCATCACTTCCATCAATATTATCAGTTTCAATAATTTCATTCTCTCTTACCCTAGCAAGTTGTTCATCAAGAAATTCACCAAGTGGCATAGTAGTATCAAGCATAGAAGCAGTTTCATCATAAGTATCATGCATAGCAGAAGTGGCATCATCAGTAACATGCGACATATCAGAATCAATAGCAGAAGCAGGTTTAGGTGTCGAAAGATTACTCAAAATAGAAGGTGAATCAAGTGCAGAGCTAGATGGCAGTTCCTTACCTCCCCTCGTAGTTGAGGGATAAATCTTGGTTTTTGGATCTCTCAAGTTCTTCATAATGATAAGCAGATATAAATCCCAAGTGATTCAAAGAATAGAGCTATGATCCTCGGCAATGGCGCCAAAAAATAGTCTTGATAACCCGCAAGTATAGGGGATCACAACATTTTTCGAGGGTAGAGTATTCAATCCAAATTTATTGATTCGACACAAGGGGAGCCAAAGAATATTCTCAAGTATTAGCAGTTGAGTTAACAATTCAACCACACCTGGAAACTTAATATCTGCAGCAAAGTGTTTAGTAGCAAAGTAATATGTTAGTAGTGGTAACGGTAGCAAAAGGTAATGATAGCAAAAGTAATGTTTTTGGTATTTTGTAGTGATTGTAATAATAGCAATGGAAAAGTAAATAAGCGAAGAACAATATATGGAAAGCTTGTAGGCAATGGATCGGTGATAGAGAATTATGCCGGATGCGGTTCATCATGTAACAATCATAATCTAGGGTGACACAGAACTAGCTCCAATTCATCAATGTAATGTAGGAATGTATTCCAAATATAGTCATACGTGCTTATGGAAAAGAACTTGCATGACATCTTTTGTCCTACCCTCCCGTGGGAGCGGGGTCCTAGCGGAAACTAAGGGATATTAAGGCCTCCTTTTAATAGAGTACCAGACCAAAGCATTAACACATAGTGAATACATGAACTCCTCAAACTACGTTCATCACCGGGAGTGGTCCCGATTATTGTCACTTCGGGGTTGCCGGATCATAACACATAGTAGGTGACTATAGACTTGCAAGATAG
The DNA here is from genome assembly GCF_018294505.1 of Triticum aestivum. Lineage (NCBI taxonomy): Eukaryota > Viridiplantae > Streptophyta > Magnoliopsida > Poales > Poaceae > Triticum > Triticum aestivum. The sequence continues at coordinate 533,744,116 of NC_057812.1, forward strand.
GATCAATAATTCACATATATTCAAGAAAACATAATATGTTCAGATCTGAAATCATGGCACTAGGGCCCTAGTGACAAGCATTAAGCATAGCAAAGTCATAACAACATCAATCTCAGAACATAGTGGATACTAGGGATCAAACCCTAACAAAACTAACTCGATTACATGATAAATCTCATCCAACCCATCACCGTCCAGCAAGCCTACGATGGAATTACTCACGCACGGCGGTGAGCATCATGAAATTGGTGATGGAGGAAGGTTGATGATGACGATGGCGACGGATTCCCCTCTCCGGAGCCCCGAACGGACTCCAGATCAGCCCTCCCGAGAGGTTTTAGGGCTTGTCGGCGGCTCCGTATTGTAAAACGCGATGAATCCTTCTCCTCTATTTTTTTCTCCCTAAAAGCAAATATATAGAGTTGGAGTTGAGGTCGGAGGAGCTCCAGGGGGCCCACGAGGTAGGGGGGTGCGTCCCCCACCCTCGTGGCTAGGGTGTGAGCCCCTGGTCTTCATCTTTTGTAGGGATTTTTTTATTATTTCCAAAAAGACGTTCCGTGAAGTTTCAGGTCATTCCGAGAACTTCTGTTTCTGCACATAAATAACACCATGGTAATTCTGTTGAAAACAGCGTCAGTCCGGGTTAGTTCCATTCAAATCATGCAAGTTAGAGTCCAAAACAAGGGCAAAAGTGTTTGGAAAGGTAGATACTACGGAGACGTATCATTCTCTACAACCGGATATTAACAAATTCCCATCTGCCCATTACCGCGGGCACGGCTTTTGAAAGTTTATACCCCGCAGGGGTGTCCTAACTTAGCCCATCACAAGCTCTCACGATCAACGAAGGATATTCCTTCTCCCGGGAAGACCCGATCAGTCTCTCCCAGTTACAAGATATTTCGACAATGGTAAAACAAGACCAGCAAAGCCGCCCGATGTGCCGACATCCCGATAGGAGCTGCACATATCTTGTTCTCAGGGCAACACCGGATGAGCAATCTGTACAACTAAAACCAACCCTCAAGTTTCCCCGAGGTGGCGCTGCATGGGGCTCTAGTTCGGACCAACACTTAGAGAAGCACTGGCCCGGGGGGTTAAAATAAAGATGACCCTTGAGTCTGCAGAACCCAAGGGAAGGTGATAGGTTCTTAGGCAAATGTAAAACCAAGGTTGGGCCTTACTGGAGGAGTTTTATTCAAAGCGAACTTTCAAGGGGTTCCCATAACACCCAACCACGTAAGGTACGCAAAATCAAGGAACATAACACCGGTATGATGGAAACTAGGGCGGTAAGAGTGGAACAAAACACCAGGCATAAGGCCGAGCCTTCCAACCTTTACCACGTATATAGATGCATTAAAGTAAATAAGATATAATAATGATGTCAGGACCCTGATTCCAAGTCACATCGATCTAGCCGGTAACACCTCATATCACTTTGCGGCCTCACACACGGTATTCCCACGGGTGTCACCTTACCATGGCCCGGGACCGTTTGCTCCTTTTGGCTCATGTATATGATAGTGTCGCTAGCATCCATATGACAGAGAACCCGGGTCGACATGGCTAGTCGTGAACCCAAAGCAGCATTAACCTATGGGGACAGGCATACATGAATCACATCGAGCATGTCGGTCAGCAGTGTGTGAATCCGGGATGTAGCACTGGGCTAACAGGACTCCGGGAACCCGGGCTGTAGCAGGCTAGGCAGGACTCCGGATGTCACCGCATGACATTTCCCCGAAGGGAGAAACAGATGAACGAAGTGAAGCACATGTCGGCCAGTCAAGTGTCCTGAGAAGTACTGCTGGGCTAGCAGGACTCCGGTGAACTGGGCTGTAGCGGACTACTATGGCTTATGGAAGCACTAGACTACATTTCCCCATAAGAGAGGCTGCCAAGGATAAACAACTAGATTGTCGGATCCCACACATACCAAGCATTTCAATCATACACACAATATGCTCGATATGTGTAAATACAACATGGCATCACAACAAAACTCTACAACTCAAGTACTTTATTTAAAGGCTCCGGAGAGCCATACATAACATGTTCATACAGGTAGGGGTCACATGACCCGACACTCAACTCATACAAGCATACAAGCACATGCGGAAGCAAACTAGTCTGAGTATAGACACTAGAAAGAAAGAAGGCTTGACGAAGCCTGTCTATCTACATAGGGCCCTCCATGGCTCGGAATCACCACCTGGGTGGCAAGTCACTCATCGACGTCGAGGTCTACGTAAAACCCGTCGGAGGGGCGGTGTTGTCGTCTGAAAACAGTAATTAAAGCAACATGAGTACAAAGGTACTCAGCAAGACTTACAACAGATCCTACTATACATGCTCATTCTCAAGAAGGTGGTGGAGTTATTGCAGCAAGCCAGCTTTGACTCTTGGCTAAGCTATCCTATGAGACACCACTTGTAAATGTTTTCGCACACGAGTCCACTAATCACCATCACAATACTCCACCGTGGATCCTCCCTCGTCATCCTACGAGAGGGCCATCCGCGGTACTCACACTTATCTTGAGTCTTTTAGTAGTAACCATTAACTTGTCTATGAACTGTATAGGCAACCAAGTAGTCCTTTACCGCGGACGCGGCTATTCGAATAGATGATGTTAACCCTGCAGGGGTGTACTTCTTCATACACGCTCTCACCACTTATCGTCGTTTACACGACATGTACTCGGCAACCTTCAAGCAGAAGCCCAACAAGGGTGTCGGCCACGGCCTACCTAAACACTCAAGTCTCTAGTCCAGGTCTATCACCTATCCAGGTTGCATCCGCAGGGAGTCCAGCCGAGGTTTCCACATACGGCCCCGAACGATGTGTACAGGGTTCCCGAGACACCAAACGGGCGACTCGGTACACCGTGCCACGGTGTATCTACCGCATCATAGCCCACCCCTAGGGTCAGCGCTACGCACGGCCGCCAACACATAACCTATAAACACCAGAAACTAGTTGCAACTCCTGGACAGAGGACTAGGGTGGTTAAGAAGCCGAGAGGGTCAATTAAGGATCCCAATGCATGGTAGTAACTGATTCTTAAATCACACATACAGATCTCAGTTCTTAAGGACGGCCTCAATGAAACAACCCACCATGTACTCCTACATGGCCTCTCATCGATACCTTTACCAAATCATGTTCAACACATCCCTCACATTACCGACGTAATCATTTCACTCTAGCCCATTGCTTAGATGAACCAGACCTGACACAACTCTAAGCATAGCAGGCATAGCAAGGTAGGAAACACATACATGGCTCAATCAACTCCTACACATGCTAGTGGGTTTCATCTAGTTACTGTGGCAATGACAGGTCATGCAGAGGATAAGGGTTCAACTACCGCAGCACACAGCAGTTTGAAACATTGTTGTCTTAATGCAGTAAATGAGAGCAAGAGTGAGAACATGGGATTGTATCGATATGATCAATGGGGATGCTTGCCTGATGGAGTAGTAGTGGGGTACTGCCCTTCAATTGGATACTTGTGAATATCCTCGGAGGCAGAACCTACCAGGAAAGTCACCACAGAAGACAATCATCACATGGCAATATGCAACAATATGATGCATGCTATGACATGGCAATATGAGGTGTCCTGGCTAATGCATTGTGAAACAAGTTGGTTTGAGTCTATTTGAATCAAAGGTTCAAATGGAAGCTTATGTTATTAAGTCATATAAGTGCATTAGCTTGTTTCACCTGAACAGCAAGCTTAAAGTGTTCTATCATGCATGAAAACCATTACAGATGGAAAGATTGAATTTTTCTGATCAAATTTCATATATAAATCTTTGCATTTGGAGTTACAGATTAAAAGTTATGATTTTTTGAAGTTTGTAGTATTTTTTGGAATTTCCTGTATAAGAATAATTCCAGTAATTGAATTAATGCGTCAGCATTGCGTCATGGTGACGTCAGCGGTCAACGGAGCCAGTCCAGGTCAAACCTGACCAGTGGGACCCCTGTGTCAGTATTTATTTAAACTAACTAAATTTAGTTAGTGCTAATCTACGTTAATTAGCAGAGCGGCCCCACTTGTCATAGACTCAGGGGGGAGTCAACCTGGGCCCACACGGGGTCAACCAGGGTCAAACTCGCCAGTGTTTAGCCGCCGGCGAGGCCAGACGCGGCAGGGCAGTGCGGGTTTCGTGCTCCGGCAACCAAATGGACGACGGAGACCATCTACGCGTAGCTGGGAACGAACCGCGTCGTTTGGTGGCAGTGGTGGAGCTCGGGTGGCCGGAAACGTCGCCAGCGACGAGCTGTGCGGCTACCAGAGCTCGGGTGAGGTCGAACCCGAGGCTACGGGACACGGCGAGGCATGTGGAGTGGTGCTACGGGTTCCTGTGAGTGCGGTGAGTGTGATGGACACGATGGTGTAGCCGGAGGGTGGCCGGAGTCACGTCGGCGACGAGCTCGGCGGCGGCGCGTGCGGTGATGCTTTGTGCAGTCCCTACGGTTCTCAAGAGAGAGAACGGAGAGGATGGGGAGGTGCAGGAGCTCACGGCGATCGCGTAGGAGCAGACGACACAGCCGGGGACGAACGGTGGCGGCGGTGACGGCAAAGGGGATCTGCGGCGGTGCTCGGTGAAGTCGAGCTCGAAGAGGACGAAGCAGGGCGCGCGAGCGCTCGGGGCTCGAGCTGCTCAATGGAGATGACGACAACGAAGCTATTGGACATGGCAGCACGGCACAGGGACGACGGCGGACACGAGTTTTACGGTGGCGTGGGCGCGGTAGCGTCGGCCATGGTGGGGAAGAGCGAGGGAGAGAGGCAGGGGAGCGAGTGAGGTGTCCACGGGGTCGAGGCGGCGACGTGGGGCTCGCCCAGGTGTCGAGGGGCGCGGGCGGCAAGTAGGTGGCACCTTGGCGAGCTTGCGCTCGCCGGCGTCACCTCTGTGCCTGCCTGGCGGGGACGAAGCAGCTGGCTAGCATGGGCCAGCACAGCGCTGAGCCGCCAGGTGGGCCGGCTGGTGGGCTGCGGCCAGGTAAGTTCCCTCCCTCTCTTTTAATTTCTGTTTTCTATTTTTCTGTAACTGTGTGACTTTATTAAAAATACTTAGGCATCTTCAAAAATCCTGAAAATAATCAGGGGCTCTGTTTAGATTATTTCCAACAGCCCACACTTATTTCCAGAATTATTTGGCATTTAAAATAGTTTATATCATTTAAATGCCCAAATGCAAATAGATAAAGATTAATCCAATTTAGTTGTCCTAGAAAAATGTGAACCCATTTTGTTAGAGGTTCTAACCCAAAACAAAAAGGGGTGGACTTTTTAGAAGAGCATTTCAGGTTCATTGAAAATAATTTTAGTAAACCCTAGTTGTTTCCAGGGGGTTGCTGGGGGTTCTGCCATCCCCATTTCAGTTTTCTGGAAAAGTAGACATGATGCAACACTCTAATGCATGAACTAGCTAGGGTGTGACAACTCATCCCCACTCAAAAGAATCTCGTCCCAAGATTTAGGATCCGTTGGGAAGAAGGTGGGGTACTCAAGTCGAAGACGATCCTCCCTTTCCCAAGTGGCTTCTTTTTCAGAGTGGTGTGACCATTGAACCTTGAGAAACTTGATGTTATGGCGTCGAGTGGTACGCTCGGCTTGATCAAGGATACGAACGGGATATTCCCGATATGTGAGATTATCTTGGAGATCAAGCGTTTCGTGGTCCACTCCACGGATTGGATCCGCGAAGCAACGCCTGAGTTGAGAAACATGGAAGACATCGTGAACTCTGGAAAGATGCGGAGGTAGTCCCAATTGGTAGGAAACTTCTCCTCGTTTGGCAAGAATGCGAAAGGGTCCAATGTAACGAGGAGCCAATTTGCCTTTGATACCGAAACGATGGGTTCCCTTTAAAGGAGTAACCCGAAGGTAAGCCTTCTTGCCGACTTCATAAGTCATGAGCTTATGTTTGCGGTCATATTGGCTCTTTTGACGAGATTGGGCTGTTTTCAATTTCTCATGAATAACGCGAACCTGCTCTTCTGCTTCCTGAATCATATCCGGGCCAAAGAGTTGTCTTTCCCCGGTTTCTGACCAGTTAAGAGGCGTTCGACATTTTCGTCCATAGAGAACTTCGAAAGGAGCTTTGCCCAAGCTAGCTTGATAACTATTGTTATAAGCGAACTCCGCGAATGGAATTCATTTCTCCCAATCCATTCCGAATGAGATGACAGAAGCTCGGAGCATATCCAGAATTTGATTGACTCGCTCTACTTGACCACTTTATTGGGGGGGGGGGGGGAAGGCGGTGCTAAAAGAGAGACGAGTTCCCATAGCATTTTGGAAACTTTCCCAAAATCGAGAGGTGAAGAGACTTCCACGGTCTGAGTTAATTTCCAATGGAACACCATGAAGAGACACTATTCGGGAGATGTACAAGTCAGCTAGCTGGCTAGCGGTTATACTCTCACGAACAGGTAGGAAGTGGTCTACTTTGGAAAGACGATCGACAACGACGAGTATAGCATTATTCCCTTTCTTGGTCCCGGGAAACCCGGTAATGAAATCCGTACTGATTTTATCCCATTTCCATTCAGGAATAGCCAAAGGTTGAAGGGTGGCAGCAGGCCGTTGATGCTCTGCTTTAACACGACGACAGACGTCGCAACTAGCAATGTATTGAGCAATTTCTCTCTTCATCCTAGTCCACCAAAACCTCTGGCGTAGGTCTTGATACATCTTTGTACTACCGGGATGAATGGTGAGAGGGGATTCATGAGCTTCCTTAAGAATCAGCCGCATCAGGTTTCGGGACTTGGGAACCACCAAGCAGTTTCCAAAGAATACGACACCTTGATCATCAACGGAGAAACAATTCACGACTCCTTTATTAATGTTTCTCTTAATACGGGAGATTCCCAGATCTACCTTCTGTGCTTTGATGATATGATCCGAAGGGTAGGTTTCACCACCAGGGTGGATAGGAATCCTTGAGGAACAATGTGAAGGTTAAGCTTCCGAAATTCCTCATGGAGAAGTGGTTGACCTTGTTGTAACATCAGATTGTTACAATAGGATTTACGACTTAGTGCATCAGCCATGACATTGGTTTTTCCCGGGGTGTAAGTTATTCCTAAGTCGTAATTCATGATCAACTCGACCCAACGTCTTTGCCAGAGATTCAAATCCGGTTGGGTGAAGATATATTTCAGAATTTGGTGATTAGTGAAGATCTCGCAACGATTACCGAGAAGGTAATGTCGCCAAGTTTTAAGTGCATGGACTACAGCTGCAAGCTCTAGATCATGTGTGGAATAGTTTTCCTCATGTGGGTGTAATTGCTGTGAAGCATAGGCAATTACCTGACGATCTTGCATGAGTATGCAACCTAGTCCTTGTCGCGAGGCGTCGCAATAGATAATAAAGTCCTTGGAGAAATCTGGTGGTACCAGTACGGGAGCAGATGTCAGGCATCTTTTCAGTTCCTGAAAGCTGAACTCGCACTGTGGGGTCCACTCGAACTTTTTATCTTTCTTGAGGAGTTCAGTTAGAGGTTTAGCAACCTTGGAGAAATTCTCGACGAAGCGGCGACAATAGCTCGCTAAGCCAAGGAAGCTCCGAACTTGCTTGACCGTTTCAGGTGGAGTCCAATCAAGGACGGCTTGAACTCGCTCGGGATTGACAGCAATACCCTTACCAGAGATTACATGGCCTAGGTAGGTCACTTCTGGCAACCAAAATTCACACTTGGAGAATTTGGCATAAAGGCGATGCTCTCGAAGTTTCGTCAATACCAGCCTTAGATGTTCGGCATGTTCTTCCTCATTCTTGGAGTAGATGAGTATGTCGTCAAGGTATACCACGACGAATTTATCCAAATACTCCATGAAGATTGAGTTCATTAACCGAGAGAAGGTGGTTAGGGCATTGGTTAAACCGAAGGACATGACGGTGTACTCGTATTGGCCATAACGAGTAACAAAGGCCGTTTTGGGAATGTCCCCGTTTTTGATTTTGATTTGATGGTAGCCCAACCTCAAATCCATTTTGGAGAAGACTGAGGATCCAGCGAGCTGATCATACAGATCGTTGATCCTGGGGAGCGGATACTTGTTCTTGATAGTGACCAAGTTGACAGGTCGGTAATCTACAACCATCCGATCCGTTCCATCCTTCTTCCTGACGAAGAGGACGGGGCAAGACCAAGGAGAAGAACTAGGACGGATGAAACCCTTTTTCAAGGACTCATCGAGTTGTTTCTTAAGCTCGGCTAGTTCTAAGGGTGCCATCTTATAGGGTCTTCTAGAAATTGGGACGGTTCCTGGAACAAGGTCTATCACGAACTCGACATCCCTGTCAGGTGGAACACCTGGCAGTTCTTCTGGAAAGACATCCGGGAAGTCTCGGACTACCGGAATATCTTCAAGGTCTGGAAGGGGGTTGGCATTTAGGGAGTAAAGGTGGCGCTTGGCCACTCGAGTTAGGACATTGACTGTCTTGCCCGATGGGTGAGTAAGTTGAACTGTTCTAGTAGAGCAATCAATCTTAGCATAATGGGCTGACATCCAGTCCATACCCAAGACGATGTTTATGTCCGAGGACTTGAGAGCTATTAAGGATGCAAGGAAGACAAGTCTATCGACAAGAATTTCATTCCCATGGCTTACTCTAGAAGTTTGCCATTTGGAACCCGGAGTTTGAATTACCATGGAAGTGGGCATGTCACAAAATGTCGTGTTGTGCAATCGAGCATAGCTCTCAGATATGAATGAATGAGATGCTCCAGTATCGAAAAGAACAGATGCCGGATGGCAATTAACAAGGAGCGTACCAAGGACGACGTTAGGATCATCACGAGTCTCCTCGACTGAGACATAGTTGACATGGCCACATGTAGTGGTGGCTGGCTTGGCGTAGAATGTCTTTCCCGCTGGCTTACCACGGCCAACGGACTTTCCAGACTGGTTGGGGTTGTTGTTCTGGGGATACTCTCGACTGTAGTGACCCGGCTCTCCACACTTGAAACATGTCACAACATTGGGACGTGGAGCAGCATTAGCAGCGGGGCCACCATAGGTCTTAGGCGGTGCAAACTGCTGGTTGGGGCGAGGCGCCTCAAAGGATGGCCTCGGGGTGAACCTGGGTAGCAGTGCTGTGTTTGGAATCCACACCCGGCGCTTCTGAGATCCAGAGCCGAATGAAGAACCAAAATCACGGGAGTGCTTGCGTGAAGCGTCATAATCAGTTTGACATGTCTCAGCACTGATGGCCTTATTGACCAGCTTCTGGAAGGAGGTGCACTCGTGCAGACGAAGATCGCGGCGAAGCTCGGGGCTAAGTCCCTTGCGGAACCTTTCCTGCTTCTTGGCGTCGGTGGATACCTCTTCAGGAGCATAGCGTGCCAGATTTCCAAACTCACGACTGTATGCATCCACGGTCAGTCTGCCTTGGGTGAAATTATAGAATTCTTCCCGCTTACGATCCATGAGACCATCTGGATGTGATGCTCATGAAAAGCCTCACTGAATTCAGCCCAAGTAGTGATTTGGCCAGCCGGGCGCATAGCCTCAAAGTTTTCCCACCAAAGGCTAGCAGGGCCTTCGAGGTGATAGGCAGCGTAGGTAACCTTATCAACTTCGTCTACGTTGGCAGAACGTAGCTTATGGGTGATGCTGCAAAGCCAATCATCCTCATCGAGGGGCTCGACGGAATGATTAAACTTTGGTGGTACAACTTGATAAAGTCATTGATTGACACCAAGTCGTTCCTCTGATGACGTGCAGTGTTCTGCTCAATCCGCTCCAGCAAGCGGTTATTCTCACGCTTGTTTCTTTCTGCCTCTAGCATAACTTTGGCCAGAGAAGGCGAGTGAGGCAGATTCTCATCCCTAGCTGCACTGGCTTCCCCCTGCTCCGGGGCAGCAGGGTTGCGGCGGCTGTTGACCATCCTAGGAAAAACAAGACAATGGTTTAGACAAGGATGGCGCAATATTGGCAAGGAAGTGCGGAATGTAATGGATAACATGGAATGTTGAGATGTTCATTGCATGACAGGTAATATATAAACTGCCATATATATATACCATCGGTCATACACACCGTACATAGTTTAGTACAAGCCCAGGCTAGAGTACAACTACGGTGGAAGATGTTACATCTCATCGGAGGCATTCGAAGCTCCTATACATTATTTTTCTACACCTCCGGAACGTGATACACACCAAGTCGTATCCCACGAGTCACGCGAGACTGTGGGGAATACAACTATTACAATACTAATGAAGCTACTACCAACTCAGACGTTTCCGTAGTAATCTTCATAAAAGTCACCACCAAAACCTGGAAGCAGAACATGATCATCTGGGAACAGACAGTCCTGTGGAGCTTGCGGTCCATAGGGACTCGGATGTGGCCTTGGTCCAACAAACGGTGGTCGACAGGGACCACGAGGAGGGGTGATGCCTCCTACATCACGCCAGTCCATACAATCTGGCAACCCAGACCGCACGGGGTACAGGTCCCTCATGTCCATGTATCCAGCCTGCACAGCTGGTGCAAACCGGGTCAAAGTGGCCCAGTGGTCAGAACGAGAGTTGAAGAGCTCCATTTGCAAGGCACGATTTTCGCGGTCCTTGTCCTCGAGCATCTCGGCAGTGCTGCGGAGTAGTGAATCCTCATGTTTAGAGTCACATTACAAAGCCTGATAGTACCCATGTGCCCCAGGGAGTGAGGCTGGCATGTAGCGAAAATCGGTGTTCCGAAGCAAGGCAGTTCTGGCTCAAATGATAGTCATCATTGAGTAAGTTGCGTCCTGCACGGACATCTTGATAGTAACCCCAAGTCCATAAGAGCAGTGGAGGGGTTCAGTGGCTCCATGATAAGAGGGGTATATCCTGACGGTACAAAGGTATTGGCTCTGATTGAAGTCTCGGAACTGCTCCTCGACGGTATACTCAGGATACCATCGATAGCCTGTCTCGACCATCACTCGGACCAGCATGGCCGTGTGACCGGGTACATCGAGGCACCGAGTTAGACGAACCACTTGATTCTGCGAACGGGTGGCCATCTGAAAGCATGAAATAATGCAAAGGCATTAGTATTTTCTAGGAGGAATTGGATAGCATAACGGCTGTAAATGCTCAGAAAAAGATTTGAGACATTCACAACAGTTGGCAAAACCACTCAACAACATCATATCAAGATTCTGGTTCAACTGACAACATACTAGAAGTAGTAGAAACTGAACAGAGGCTTGAACCCACAATCCTATAAGTTACTACAGATTAGTAACACGTGAACCTGATAGAGAGAAGAGAGCCTAGTCCTTAACCCACGTAGAATGAGAAGAGAATGACTCAGATCAGAGGGCATAAGGTAAAGGAGTAAAAGAGCCTTACGTTCCCTCCCACAAGCAATTCCCCTACATATAACTAAAGCATTTCTAGACTCGACATCGAACATTTTGGCTCAATGAACCTACAGGCAGTCCGGCTCTGATGCCAACGCTGTCAGGACCCTGACCCCAAGTCACATCGATCTAGCCGGTAACACCTCATATCACTTTGTGGCCTCACGCACGGTATTCCCACGGGTGTCGCCTTACCATGGCCCGGGACCGTTTGCGCCTTTTGGCTCACGTATATGATAGTGTCGCTAGCATCCATATGACAGAGAACCCGGGCCGACATGGCTAGTCGTGAACCCAAAGCGTCACAAACCTATGGGGACAGGCATACATGAATCACATCGAGCATGTCGGTCAGCAGCGTGTGAATCCGGTCTGTAGAACTGGGCTAACAGGACTCCGGGAACCCGGGCTGTAGCAGGCTAGGCAGGACTCCGGATGTCACCGCGTGACATTTCCCGAAGGGACAGACACAGGAACGAAGTGAAACACATGCCGGCCAGTCAAGTGTCCTGAGCAGTAGTGCTGGCTAGCAGGACTCCGGTGAACCGGGCTGTAGCGGACTACTATGGCTCATGGAAGCACTAGACTACATTTCCCCATAAGAGAGGCTGCCAAGGATAAACAACTAGATTGTCGGATCCCACACATACCAAGCATTTCAATCATACACACAATATGCTCGATATGTGTAAATACAACATGGCATCACAACAAAACTCTACAACTCAAAGTACTTTATTTAAAGGCTCCGGAGAGCCATACATAACATGTTCATACAGGTAGGGGTCACATGACCCGACACTCAAGTCATACAAGCATACAAGCACATGCGGAAGCAAACTAGTCTGAGTACAGACACTAGAAAGAAAGAAGGCTTGACGAAGCCTGTCTATCTACATAGGGCCCTCCATGGCTCGGAATCACCACCTGGGTGGCAAGTCACTCATCGACGTCGAGGTCTACGTAAAACCCGTCGGAAGGGGCAGTGTTGTCGTCTGAAAACAGTAATTAAAGCAACATGAGTACAAAGGTACTCAGCAAGACTTACAACAGATCCTACTATACATGCTCATTATCAAGAAGGTGGTGGAGTTATTGCAGCAAGCCAGCTTTGACTCTTGGCTAAGCTATCCTACGAGACACCACTTGTAAAATTAGTTTTCGCACACGAGTCCACTAAACACCAACACAATACTCCACTGTGGATCCTCCCTCGTCATCCTATGAGAGGGCCATCCTCGGTACTCACACTTATCTTGAGTCTTTTAGTAGTAACCATTAACTTGTCTATGAACTATATAGGCAACCAAGTAGTCCTTTACCGCGGACGCGGCTATTCGAATAGATGATGTTAACCCTGCAGGGGTGTACTTCTTCACACACGCTCTCACCACTTACCGTCGTTTACACGACATGTACTCGGCAACCTTCAAGCGGAAGCCCAACGAGGGTGTCGGCCACGGCCTACCTAAACACTCAAGTCTCTAGTCCAGGTTTATCGCCTATCCAGGTTCCATCCGCAGGGAGTCCGGCCGAGGTTTCCACATACGGCCCCGAACGATGTGTACAGGGTTCCCGAGACACCAAACGGGCGACTCGGTACACCGTGCCACGGTGTATCTACCGCATCATAGCCCACCCCTAGGGTCAGCGCTACGCACGGCCGCCAACACATAACCTATAAACACCAGAAACTAGTTGCAACTCCTGGACAGAGAACTAGGGTGGTTAAGAAGCCGAGAGGGTCCATTGGTTTCGGGCCCAATGTATGGTAGTAACTGATTCTTGAATCACACATACAGATCTCAGTTCTTAAGGACGGCCTCAATGAAACAACCCACCATGTACTCCTACATGGCCTCTCATCGATACCTTTACCAAATCATGTTCAACACATCCCTCACATTACCGACGTAATCATTTCACTCTAGCCCATCACCCAGATGAACCAGACCTGACACAACTCTAAGCATAGTAGGCATAGCAAGGTAGGAAACACATACATGGCTCAATCAACTCCTACACATGCTAGTGGGTTTCATCTAGTTACTGTGGCAATGACAGGTCATGCAGAGGATAAGGGTTCAACTACCGCAGCACACAGCAGTTTGAAACGTTGTTGTCTTGATGCAGAAATGAGAGCAGGAGTGAGAACATGGGATTGTATCAATATGATCAATGGGGATGCTTGCCTGATGGAGTAGTAGTAGGGTACTGCCCTTCAGTTGGATACTCGTGAATATCCTCGGAGGCAGAACCTACCACGAAAGACACCACAGAACAAAATCATCACATGGCAATATGCAACAATATGATGCATGCTATGACATGGCAATATGAGGTGTCCTGGCTATTGCATTGTGAAACAAGTTGGTTTGAGTCTATTTGAATCAAAGGTTCAAATGGAAGCTTATGTTATTAAGTCATATAAGTGCATTAGCTTGTTTCACCTAAATAGCAAGGTTAAATGTTCTGTCATGCATGAAACCATTATAGATGGAAAGATTGAATTTTTCTGATCAAATTTCATATATAAATCTTTGCATTTGGAGTTACAGATTAAAAGTTATGAATTTTTGAAGTTTGTAGTATTTTCTGGAATTTCCTGTATAAGAATAATTCCAGTAATTGAATTAATGCGTCAGCATTGCGTCATGGTGACGTCAGCGGTCAATGGAGCCGTCCAGGTCAAACCTGACCAGTCGGACCCCCGTGTCAGTATTTATTTAAACTAACTAAATTTAGTTAGTGCTAATCTAAGTTAATTAGCAGAGCGGCCCCACTTGTCATAGACTCAGGGGAGTCAACCTGGGCCCACACGGGGTCAACCAGGGTCAAACGTTGTCAAACTCGCCGGCATTTAGCTGCCGGCAAGGCCAGACGCGGTGGGGCAGTGCGGGTTTCGTGCTCCGGCGACCAAATCGACGGCGGAGACCATCTACGCGTAGCTGGGAAAGAACCGCATCGTTTGGTGGTAGTGGTGGAGCTCGGGGTGGCCGAAAACGTCACCGACGACGAGCTGTGCGGCTGTCGGAGCTCGGGTTAGGTCGAACCCGAGGCTATGGGACACGGTGAGGCACGTGGAGTGGTGCTACGGGTTCCTGTGAGTGCGGTGAGTGTGATGGACACGGTGGTGTGGCCGGAGGGTGGCCGGAGTCACGTCAGCAACGAGCTCGGCGGCAACGCGTGCGGTGATGCTTCGTGCAGTCCCTACGGTGCTCGAGAGAGAGAACAGAGAGGATGGGGAGGTGCAGGAGCTCACGACGATCACGTAGGAGCAGACGGCGCGGCCGGAGATGAACGATGGCGGCGGTGACGGCGAAGGGGATCTACGGCGGTGCTCGGTGAAGTCGAGCTCGAAGAGGATGAAGCAGGGCGCGCGAGCGCTCGGGGCTCGAGCTGCTCGATGAAGATGACAACGGCGAAGCTATTGGACATGGCAGCGCGGCACAGGGACGACAGCGGACGCGAGTTTTATGGTGGCATGGGCGCGGTAGCGTCGGCCATGGTGCGGAAGAGCGAGGGAGAGAGGCAGGGGAGCGAGTGAGGTGTCCACGGGGTCGGGGCGGCGTAGTGGGGCTCGCCCAGGTGTCGAGGGGCGCGGGCGGCAAGCAGGTGGCGCCGTGGCGAGCTCGCGCTCGCCGGCGTCACCTCTGTGCCTTCCTGGCGGGGACGAAGCAGCTGGATGGCATGGGCCAGCATAGCGCTGGGCTGCCAGGTGGGTCGGCTGGTGGGCTGCGGCCAGGTAAGTTCCCTCCCTCTCTTTTAGTTTTTGTTTTCTATTTTTTCTGTAACTGTGTGGCTTTATTAAAAGTACTTAGGCATCTTCAAAAATCCTGAAAATAATCAGGGGCTCTGTTTAGATTATTTCCAACAGCCCACACTTATTTCCAGAATTATTTGGGCATTTAAAATATTTTATATCATTTAAATGCCCAAATGCAAATAGACAAAGATTAATCCAATGACCTTAGGTGTCCTAGAAAAATGTGAACCCATTTTGTCAGAGGTTCTAACCCAAAACAAAAAGGGGTGGACTTTTTAGAAGGGCATTTCAGGTTCATTGAAAATAATTTTAGTAAACCCTAGTTGTTTCCACGGGGGTGCTGGGGGTTCTGCCATCCCCATTTTAGTTTTCTGGAAAAGTAGACATGATGCAACACTCTAATGCATGAACTAGCTAGGGTGTGACAAATGATATCCCAACAATATCCATGTTCCAACATGGAACAACCTTCATCTTCACCTGCAACTAGCAACGCTATAAGAGGGGCTGAGCAAAAGCAGTAACATAGCCAAACAACGGTTTGCTAGGAAAGGTGGGTTAGAGGCTTGACATGGCAATATGGGAGGCATGATAAATCAAGTGGTAGGTTCACGGCATAGCAATAGAGCGAGCAACTAGCAAGCAAAGATAGAAGTGATTTCGAGGGTATGATCATCTTGCCTACAAAGTTCTCAGAGTTGATGAAAGCTTGATCCTCGTTAGCGTACTCAATAGGTTCCTCGATAATGTACTCATCTCCTGGCTCTACCCAAAGCAATAACACAAGCAAAAGGACCAACAATCAATCACGGTGCAATGCACAAACAACATGATGCAAAACATGGCATGGCATGCGGGATGTGATATGCAATGCATATGTGTGCTTCAGAAGGGAAAGAAAGAACAAGGCATCAACTTGTCAAACCAAGTGTGCCGCTAGAAATATGAGATGATTTCAGTCAAAATCGTTATAAAGATCACCGGAATCAGATGCACGGTTTGCGAATGGCAAGCAAAACAAGAATGGCACAATCCTGCGATTAACAGCGCGATGCCAACTAGAATGCAACAAGAAACTAAGCTACTACACTCCAACATATCAACAAAGCATATGGCAGTGATCTACTCAATATGCTTGACAAAACATGAACACTAAGCTACTGCTAAATCACACAAGAGCAGGTTCAAACAAGCATGGAAAAAGTGCAAGAGATATCAGCATCACCGACTTAGTGAAAATACTAACATGCCAGAAATAATATCAGGAAGCAATGTTTAGAGCAAGCTAACAACATGCTACAAGAACAAATCATAGCAAACAAAGGCATGGCATGAATCTACTCAAAGCATAGAACAAAAGTCCCTTACTAATCAAGAGCCAAAAAGGCACAGAAGATATGCTGGCACCCATGTAAACGTAGCAAGTTTTATTAACATATTCAGACTTTGCAGAAAACTGGGCATGGCATAAACAGAATTATGAAGGCATCTTTGCGAGCTCAAATCACTCAACACAAAGCCTTGCATGACAAAAAAAGCATACCTACACCAAGATGACATGTTCATGAAGCTAAGCATGGCAAGAGAAAGTTCATAACATGCATGGATCAACTACAACAACCATGGCAAAATTGATTAACATGTAAACAATCTGCCAGGAACATTTTATAGCAAAAGTAGAGAAAGATTAAGACATGCTAAGACACTCCATAATTGCAATCAGGGGCATGGATGGATAGAGCATAACCATATTTCCAAAACATCCTTACTGAAGCAACTCAAGACTAGCATGGATCTCACTGTAGCATCATGTTTACATGGCATAAAAATAACAGCAGAACAAGGACTTGGCAAAATCCCAAGTCCCTGGAATTAGCAATATCACGAAGGCTACTTTGCATGCTTGTCATAGTCACCAAATTGATCACGAAAATACATGGCAAGCACCCCTGTAAAGATGGCATGGAATAGATCAAAACCCATGTGGAGCTCATGCCCATATGCAGCACACAACAAATGTGACAAAAATGTCAAAACCTCATACTCTGATAAGTAACAGCACCTAACAATTTATAGCACTTTTGCATCAATGATTTGGGCATCCATATGGACTCAAACAAGCATGCCACAATGGAATGAAATGAAGAGCATCTCCCAATGAACATTTTTATTTATCATACGCATGAAACGGAGCTACAGTCATGAAGTTATGATTCGATGAACAGGGCATGAAAATATGCCAAAAATGACTTAGAGGAAAATCTCACCCTCCGGATCTAGGGTTAGCTCGGCATGGTTTTTGAGGCACGCTGGAGAAACTCGCCGGAGTTGGCGGGGAGGAGGCCGGACGACGCGAGGAGGCGGCCACAGAGGACGGGGGGGAGGGATCCCGGCAGGATCCGCGACCGGGAGGCGACGGCGAGGAGGAGAGCTCCGGCCCCAGGCGGTAGAGGCGGCGGTTGGCGAAGCTCGACAGCGGCAAGGCGGCACATGGCTGCGGAGCGACGGCGAGGTGGCGGTGGTTGCGCGCTGCGCATGGCGGCGGAGAACGACGGCGGGCGTGGTCGGGCGCTCGCGGGGCGCGATGGCTGGCTCGGGTAGCCGAGCGGTGGCGCGCGCCGGCGAAGCGGCGGCCAGCGAGGCGGCGGGGTGGAGCGGGCCGGGCGGCGGCGAGATCTGGGCCTGCGCGGGTCCGGGATCGGCTCGGCGGGCCGACGCGGTGGTGGGAGGCGGCGGCGACAGGTGCCGCGACGTGGTTGGACGAGGAGGCGGCGGGGATGACGTGGCGTACCCAGATTGGTCCGGGCGACGTGGAGGCTGGACATGTCCGGCGCGGACGGACGTGGTCGGTGGCGCGAGGAGGAAGACTGCTAGGGTTAGACCGTAAAGGTCAGAACACAAATTTTGACGGGGTGCACATATATATAGCTAGGAGGAGATAGGAGTGTCCAAAAGGAGTGTTGTTGGGGATATGACTACTGGAGGTAAACCAGCTAGGAGTGGCCGGGTTAACCCCATGAATATAGAAGCTCATGAAGACATAAGGATAGTGGCGCTTTACGAAGGCCCAAGGCCCAAAGGCATGTTAAGGCCTGTAGATGTAAACCGACTCTTTCATATAACTTGTATTGTAAGTTAGAAGGAATAGAGACCGAGCCGGACATGTTTATGATCCGGCCTCGGGACTCTGTAAACCAGCGGGCGTCAACCTATGTATGTAAAGGGACGACCCGACAGCAGTTTAGGGACAACAGACAACAACTCGAGACCAGGCAAAGCGGATTCGCTCCCTGGTCATCGAAACCCTAGCAATACCAATCACAACTAGACGTAGGCTTTACCTTCATCGAAGGGGCCGAACTAATACAAAATCCCTCGTGTCCCTTGTCCGGTTTAACCGCTTTAAGCTAACCCGTTGCAATGGCTCCACGACTAAGTCCTTTCACGAGGACATCTGCCATGACAAACCCAGGACAGTTGGCGCCCACCGTGGGGCTATCACACGGTGGTTTCGAGTTCTTGAAGGGCAGCTTCGACGGACTCAAGGGATACGCTATGGGCCGGATGACGAAGAGACGTCACGGCAAGCTCTACATCGACGACGCAGGATGGGGTCCCGAGCCCTTTGGTGGGATTCATGTTTTCATCAGCAAGATCGACGAACCGGGCCCTGAGCCAGACACCTGCATCGACATCATCGAGACAGCTCAGCGTGCAAGCCCTTCCCCAGTTCAGCCCACAGCAAGGCATGTTTTCGTAGGCGACACCCATGGAGCAGAATATGAGGATGGACCGGCATCTGATGGAGAAACCGTTGTCTGTTCTGATGACGAGTTTTCAACCGGAGAGACCGAATCGCTGTATCAATTGCAGGACGCTCGGATTAGCGGAGGTTCCGATGGCAACAGTATTCCGGGCCCCCTCGATCTGCCAAACCAGGTCGTTGTCTTCATGGCCGGTACACAACCAACGCATCCCTCTTCTACCGCTGCGGCAATGCTCTCGGTTCAGCAACAACAATGCCAGCAGGAGCAGGGGGCTCGGCGCCACCTCCGGCTCAAGTTCCGTCTGATTTGTTCGACGCTTTGGCAACATTGATGGAAACAGAAGTGGACGCCACAGCCTGAGATCAGCACAATGTGGAGATTGCAAAGGTGAAAGATCAGATAACTCAGGCTAAAGCGGACCTAGCGGCAGAGAACGCTAGGATGGCTATAGAACGGGCCGAGTTGGAAGCTTAGGCCTACCGGCTTAGGTTGGATTAGAATGCTTCAGATGAAGTCATGAGACGAACATACCGGTCGCACCTCCCGCCGGGTTATGAGCCAAGAAATCTCTTCAACACGCCAGGAGCAGGAACCAGTAACCAACCAATGGTAAATCGGACGGAGTCGCCGGGAACAGGAGCGCCGGTTCAGCCGCGCATGATGGACCCGCTTTGTCAGAACAACGTTGTGCCATAGTATGTTCCGATGCCCCCAGGGCATTACTCCAACCCGTTGGACAACATTGTGGCCGCCGCTTCACGATTGGCAGCCCTCCCGACAGACGGCGAGTCACCAGTTGCGATTGAGACACGACGGGTCAGAGAGCTCCTTCAAACAGCTTTGAACTAGCAGCAAGCTTATTCGCATAGTCGCGAGAGGATCCATTCCACCCCCCGTCTGAGTTGGAGCTACAGCAGGCACGTCGAGGATGAACCGGCTATATCGAGCAGGGCACGTCACCGTAACTCGCCGCGAGGGCATAACCCGGCGGGTGGAGGTGCTAATGCGTAGGATGCGGTGGATCATGGTCGTGCACGTCGAGAGGCCGAGTTAGCAGCTTTGCATGCAGCTCGTCAACCTACTCCGGTTCGCCCTACCGCTTCAGTGGAGCCAGGCGTGGTCTTCAGTTCTTTAGGGGTGTTGTGTCTCACCCCCGCTTTGCGCAATGTACGACTGCCCAAGGATTTTAAGGGGCCTCGTAAGGTGCCCAATTACACCGCCGATTTGCAACTAGAGTCATGGGTTGAAAGTTATGAGATGGCAATGGAGATGTTGGATGTGGATGAAGCGGTGTGTGCTAAATACTTCACCATGATGTTGGAGGGGACAACTCGTACTTGGTTAAAGAGCTTACCAGTTAACTCTATCGGATCATGGGCCAAGTTAAAACACCGGTTTATCCAAAATTTTAAGGATACTTGTAAGCAGCCTATGTCGATTGTGGACCTGGACGCTTGTGTTCAAGAGGATGGGGAGTCTACAACCCATTGGGTGAAGCGGGTCTCAGCTATTCTGCATTCATCGGATCGCATCAATGCGGACACGCCAGTGTTAACGTTGGAGGGCAATTGCCGGTTTCTACCGCTAAAACAGAAATTAGGAAGGCTCAAACGTCACTGCAATGATATGGCAACGCTTATGGCCGCTTTGGTTAAATATGCCGATTCAGATAATACCAAGGACCCTGACTCAGAGGAGGACAAACCGGGGAAGGGGAAGAAGAACGGCAACACCAAGGGACAACATCATAACCCGGCAGGTCATGGGAACAATGGTAAGCGCAAAGGAGACAATAGTTTGGACTTTGTGGCTAACACCAATGCTCAAGATAACGGTCAGCGTCATAAGGGAAAAATGCCCTAGAGGGGCGGAGGTTCAGGTCCCAATCTGGAGCGCCTGTTAAATCAGCCTTGTCCAAAGCATGGATCGAAGGAGAGGCCAGCTTCACATCTTTGGAAGGATTGTTACATCATGCGAGAGATCAAGAACTCCAATATGTTTCGATACGACAATGGCCCGCCCGGTGGTTCAGGAGGTGGTTTCCACGGGCTGGGTTATGGAGGTAGTAGCTCCGGTTCAGGATTTCAAGGCAATCAAACCGGACATAGCAATCAAGGGAACCAGGGCAACTATGGAGGCTATAACCATCAAGGGAATCAGCAGCAGTAGCAGTCGGGTTATCAGAGCAATCCGAAGCAGTTAAATAGTGGGAAGTATCATGTCTTCACCACTAGCTTGTGCAAGCATGATCAGAAGCTTCACAAGAGGACCGTGAACTCTGTTGAACCGGCCGTGCCTCAGTATTTGCGCTGGTCTGAGCAACCCATTTTATGGAGTAGAGAGGATCGCCCGCCCCGGGTTGACAATCCGGGTCATCTGGCCTTAGTGGTGGCAACTCAAGTTGGGGGGTATAAGTTCACCAAGGTGCTCATGGATGGGGGAAGCAGTATCAATATTATCTACAATGATATCTTCCGCCGTATGGGGTTGACAGATAAGAATCTTAAACCGTCGAACACCGTTTTTCATGGTGTGGTGCCCGGTAAGTCTGCATATCCAGTGGGCAAGATAGCCCTAGATGTGGTCTTAGGAGATGATCATGATTCAAGGTCAGAAACATTAACTTTTGAGGTGGTGAAAATCAAGAGTCCATATCACGCCCTGTTTGGGCGACCGACTTATGCCAAGTTCATGGCGAGGCCGTGTTATGTTTATCTGCAGCTTAAGATGCCAGGTCATAAGGGGACCATCACAGTACATGGGAGCAGGAAGATTGCTTTGGAATGTGAGGAAGGTGATGCGGCTTGTGCTGAGTCGGCTTGTGCCACGGAAGAGATGAAGTTTTATAAAGACAAGGTTGATCCGGCGGACATGACTTCTTTAAAAAAAGCCAACTACAGAGCACAATCCGGCGTTGGAGTTTAAATCGGCCACGAACACCAAGATGGTTGACTTTGTTCCTGGCGATTCATCCAAGCAGTTCAGCATCAGCGCTAACCTAGATCCCAAATAGGAAAGCGCGCTCATCAAGTTCATCCGTGAGAATCGGGACATCTTTGCATGGAAGCCTTCTGACATGCCAGGTGTACCGAGGGAACTCGCTGAGCACACACTTAATATAGATCCTAAGTTTAAATCGGTCAGACAGTTTCTCCGCCGCTTCAACGAAGAAAGGCGCAAGGCTATCGGTGAGGAGGTAGCTCGGTTGTTGGCCGCGGGGTTTATCGTGGAGGTCTTTCACCCGGAGTGGTTGGCTAATCCGGTGGTGGTTCCTAAGAAAAATGGCACTTGGTGTCTGTGTGTGGACTACACATATTTGAACAAAGCTTGCCCAGCATATCCCTTTGCCCTCCCTCGTATTGATCAGATTGTTGATGCTATGGCGGATTGAGACCGTTTGTGTTTTTTGGATGCTTATTTTGGTTATCATCAGATCAAAATGGTAGTTAAGGACCATGAGAAGACAACTTTTATAACTCCCTTTGGAGCTTTCTGCTCTGTCTCCATGCCCTTTGGGCTCAAGAGTGCCCAGGCAACCTATCAACGCTGTGTTCAGAATTGTCTTCATAAGCTGATTGGGCGCAATGTTCACGCATATGTGGATGATATTGTGGTAAAGTCCAGGAAGGAGGAAACATTGATAGATGACTTGAGAGAAACCTTTGATAACCTCCGGGTTTATAAGATGATGCTTAATCCAGACAAATGTGTCTTTGGTGTTCCGGCAGGCAAGCTCTTGGGTTTTCTGGTGTCTAACAGGGGCATTGACACTACAAAAAAAATACACTTCCGTGATGATATGTGTTTGTCCCAGTAGGTTGCGTTTTTTGTCATGCATGTACATCCATGACAATTTTATGACAGAATCAAGATAGTCATACATGTGATGTCGTAGAAGTGTTCGATGACATCACCAAAATTATCATCGTGGAAGTGTGCACTTCCATGAAGATAAATCGCGCGTCACAGAAGTGCTTTCGTCAAGGGTGACCGACACGTGGCATCCATCGTAACGGAACGCCGTTAAGCTATCGGGTCGGGTTTTGGACCCGATAACCCGTTAATAGCCCCGACCAATGGGGATTTTCCACGTGTAAAATCATCATTGGCTGGAGGAAACACGTGTCGACTCATCATTGGGACAGATGTCATCCACTCATTGGACAGAAGGCTCCTATGATAAGTCGGCACGTGGCATGGCCCAACAGAGGCCCATTCCTGTGAAAAGGCCGGCCCGTTTGACTTGGTCAAAAGGTGGCGGGCCGGCCCATGGAAAGCCTGTTAATGGCTTGTTCCCATATAGCCCATTTATAGCACGCTAACCCAAGGCTCGTTATGCCCTATCCAAATTAGGCCCAGTAGCGTCATCTGGGCCATCCAATATGATTCCAGCCCGTTTTCACTTCTGGACCATGTATGGCCCATGACGTCTTTCGGCTCATATGAGGCCCTATGTAACTCTTGGCCTATTAACGGCCCGTGATGAAACTGGCGCGTAATGAACAGTGTATCACTTTACACCCATTAACGGCCCGTGGTGAAACTAGCCCGTAATGAACAATGTATCACTTTATACCCATTAACGGCCCGTTATTCCATTGGGCCGTTTCCAGCCCATGTTATCTTTCGGCCTTCTCAGAGCCCATTTATTCTTGGGCTCATTTCCAGCATTCGTTTACTTATGGCCCATTACTGTCATTTTCTGCTTGTGGGCCAAATTCAGCCCATGGTTACAGTCGGCCCGTTTGTGGTCCGTTAATATGTTGGGCCATTTTCATAGCATCATCAAATACGGCCTATTAATGATGGCCCGTTATGGTCGGCCCATGAAAGGACGATTCCAACTCTAGCCCGTTTACGGCCATAATGCGGCCTGTTATTGGCCCATGTTTGGCCAATCGATCATACGACCCGTATAAGGCCCATTGATGATACGGCCCGTAGAAGGCCCATTGTTTCTACGGCCCGTAGAAGGCCCATTGTTTCTACGGCCCGTAGAAGGCCTACTGTTTCTACGGCCCGTAGAAGGCCCACTACTTCTACGGCCCGTAGGAGGCCCAGTGTCACTACAGTAAATATTATCCCATGGTTATTCTGGCCTAGTTAAAAAATAGGTTATTGCAGCCACTAGCAAACCGCGGAAAAAGAACTACACTGACTACAAGCAAACAAATAAACAAGACAACAAGGAAATAAATAAGCAAGCAACTTATGCTAGGCTATCACGGCTATTACACATATTACATCCACTGGGCATCAAAGTTCGCCACCAGTGCAAATATAGGGAACAAAGCAGCATATAAACGCCGCAGAAAAACAAGTCCAGAACTGAAACCACTTCAGAAGAGTTCAATAAACAATATCCTGGGTACCCATAATGCTGGCAAGATGCTTAGCAAGTTTATTAACTTTCTCTTGTTTGGCGCTTAAATCCTCAAGCGCTTGCTGTTGCATAAGAAAGTACGCATCTGAATTCTGCAAGGACTTCCGCAGTCCTTCGGCTTCTTGCCGCAGCACAGCTGACTGATGCCTTTCAGCTTGTAGCTGAGAGTGAAGAAGCTGAAGTGATTCAGGCAGCGAGTTCGAAGAGCTTGTGCCAGCGGTAGTAACTCGAACACTACATCAACGCAGGACTGTGGGGTTTTCTCACTGTCTACAAGATCGTTTTTATCACCTTTCTTGGAGACCAACAGGGTTGTCTCACTATCTTGAACCTTATCTGCATTACTTTCTCTACCATTGCATAGTGAGGTGCTCTTCTCCAATATTCTGTTTGCATACTACAAGAGAAACAAGCAGACACATCACATGTTTAGCTTGTAGTATACGAAACTCATTTTGGTAAACCGGTTCAGTAGTAAGGTGGACAAGATAACAACATCAAACAAACATATATCTATGTACTATGGTCACTGTATTGTCCATATCATTCTAGTTTATGTTCCCTAATCAAGATAGAGACACAGTTCAACTCATATATTTTTAAGACACAGTAGCATAGACAGAATATAAGTGTGAGAAACTACACAGTATTGGCAGCACTTGTAATGTGCATCACATCAGAACATAACTGCTTATACAACTTAAACTGAAATCATCATAGAGCAAGAAGTTAGAACAGCAATCCAGTTAAAGAAATAGGTATAAAACATACCTGTTGCGCCATTGGAGTTTCAATTGGATCCTTCAAATTCGAAAGTAGTTGGTATGAGTAAATACAGTGATGCAACAGGAAAGGAGTATGGACCATAACTACGGAATTTGACCTGCGAACAGTTGCTCTTCTGCTTTAAACGTGGAGTTTGGGTTAGCTGTGGTGGTCTTCGTGCTTTGGGCACTGCAGTAGCTTGACAAAATGCTCGTGTGGGGGTACTATGTGGTGGACATGGTGCTTTGTCAACTATAAGTGGGTTACTATCCGCTGGGGTTGCGGTTAGATGGGTTGTAGCTGGTTCTCTGCCCAACGGTGTAAGTGTGCAATCTGGAAGAGTCTCTATTATGTGTGGTGGGGCTAGTTTGTGGGCCAGTACAACCATGGTTCTATCTGCATCGACGGGTAGCACTGTCTTTTGTGAAGAACGGGTTTTTGCTCCCTTAGATAATGCCATCACCCCCTCCAATTCAAATGGCTGATAAACAAGAAAAGAAATTGAACATACAGACATTGTATGATAGACAGATGTGGTAATTCACATATATGTTGTCTAACCAAATAGGAGAGCATGACACAATTTCACATATATGATGCCTAACTAAACAGGATAGCATGACACAGTTTCAGATATATGATGGATAACTTAACAGGATATAATGGCATAATTCAACATATGATGAGTACCTAAACAGGATGACATGACAAAACTATATGATGTCTTTCTAAAATAGGTTGGGATGAAATAATTCACATACATGTTGTCTAAGTATACAGGATGGCATGATATAATTGACATAATTGATTCATATACTAAGCAGTTGGCACTCGCATGTATGATCTCTAAACTAAGCAGATAGAATTCAATATTGTGCATATGATGTCTAAACTAAGCAATGCAAGACACCATATGCATCATATGAGAAATATAAACATTGCAACTTAGAGCATACACCTCAGGTGGGATATAGGACTGGTCATCTGTCTCTGAATCCTCCTCTGAGGAACTCCATGTAACCATCGAGATATATGCTTCAATAGGTACCATTGCCTGCTCTGAAGACCTTGTTTTCACTCCAGATTTTTCCATAACCGGCTCAAATGGCTGATACACATGAAGAGTAGTTCAATATACACAGATT
Organism: Triticum aestivum; assembly: GCF_018294505.1. NCBI lineage: Eukaryota > Viridiplantae > Streptophyta > Magnoliopsida > Poales > Poaceae > Triticum > Triticum aestivum. Next base: position 533,770,331 of record NC_057812.1, read on the forward strand.
GTCGACAAATGGAATACGTAATGAAAAAAATATGGCATGAGATAATTCACATATATGATGCCTGGCTCCATGGCAGTGCATAATTCACATATATGATAACTGGTTGAAAAACATGGCATTGCATAATTCACATATCTGATATAGAAAGCAAACATGAGGCATTCACACAAAGCATGTCTAATCTAAGCAGATGGCATGGCAATGCAAGACACCATATGCATGATATGAGCAATATAACCCAGCGAAGTTAGAGCATGCACCTCGGGGGGGGGGGGAATACGACTGGTCATCTCTCTCTGAATCCTCCTCTAAGGAGCTATCTGTAACCAGCAAGAAAACTGCATCAACAGGTAGCACTGACTGCTCAGAAGACCTTGTTTTCACTCCAGATTTTCCCATGTCCGACTCAAATGGCTGATGCACAGGAAGAGTAGATGAATGTATAAACATTGTTGACAAATGGAATACATTATGGAAAAAAATATGGCACGATACAATTCACATATACGATGACTGGCTAAACAGGATGGCATTGCATGATTCACGTATGTGATGCCTGGCTAAATAAGATGGCATTGCATAATTCCCATATACTCCCTCCGTTCCTAAATATTTGTCTTTTTAGATATTTCAAATGGACTACTACATACGGATGTATATAGACATATTTTAGAGTGTAGATTCGCTCATTTTGTTCCGTATGTAGTCACTTGTTGAAATCTCTAAAAAGACAAATATTTAGGAGTGGTGGGAGTATGATATAGAAACCAAACAGGTGGCATTCACATAAAGCAAATCTAAACTAAGCTGATGACATATAAGATGTATAATGTAAGCAATGCAAGGCGCCATATGCATGATATGACCAACATCAGCATGCCAGGTTAGAGCAAACACCTTAGGTGGTAAACAGGCATGGTCGGCTCCTTCTGAATCTCCATCTGAACAGTTATCTTCCTCTGGAATACAATCTGGAAATGCAGGATGGGGGGCCACTTCGCCCACCATGGAGCGGCATCTGCATGACATTATATTCGCACGCAACGGTCTTCTCTTTTTCTCTACATGTTCAGTATGATTGTGTACAATATCTGACATGCATAATAAAAAATAGTTAGATTTTGTAAGGCCTAAGGGGTGCATGCAAAAATCAATACTGATGGTAGCAAATGAGTGGATGGATCCAAAACTAATGATAGCAGGTAGATTATAGATTCAGTTTAAAAAGATAGACAATGGATCATCTATTGTTTGTTTCCCACCCAACATGAACCACATAGAAGACCCCAGATGAACCAGATAGTAGACAGATAATATTCGTTGCTGGCTCGATATGAGACCCATGGGCAATTCAAAACTCAAGATTGAACGATAAAGTAGCAGGTAATAATAACCGATGTATAATGTAAGCAAACACGAAAGACTGTGACCTCTCTTCCAGAACTGTGTAGTCCTCAGGTTCATCTACTTAGTCGATGATGGTAATGCAGTTGGCGCGGCTGCCGGCAACGAGGAAGATGATCTGAGGCGGCGAAAGGAAGTCTGCAGGGGGGATCTCTACTGCAGTGAACGCTTCTGTCGATGGTGCACCTCAGGTGGGGTGGATGACGGCACGGCAGGAGCAGGACATAACACACAGAGTTTTCTTTGACGCCTATCTGAAAATGAAGTAAATCTGTAAGGGCTCCTTAGAATTGGAGGATTCTATAAACGCAAGGACAGGAAAAATATAGGAATAGGATAGGAATGCACGTGCAAAACAGAGCATTTGGAAACATAGAATTTCAGTCAACCTGGGTGTTTGGCTCACATGAATTGGAAGAACAGAGGAATGGAGAAACAAAGTGATGCGACGAGTGTACAACCTCTTTGGCATAGCCTTGTGGACCTCAACATCATTGGTTTGGACGTGGAGGATGGTGATGATGCTGGTGTGACTGTCGGAGGCGGGGAAGAAGATCCGAGGCCTCTGGAAACGGCACCGAGGGTACTGCTCTGCTGTGATGGACGGTTCCGTCGTTGGAGCAGCTCCGCTAAGGTGTTCGGCGACGAGGCTGAAGCATGACAAGACAGACAACGTTAATCTGAAGTGGGACCCTAATATCATCTGCAATAGATGATGTAAAATACATCACCAAAAAGTGCTAGATGTAAAACGCATCAGCCGCGCCACGGCCGCTCCGACTGATGTTGTAAGTACTGTTCACTCTGAACTTAACTGAAGAAAATGAACTTCATAGTCAAAACTAAATTTTACTGTCGAAACTGATTGAACTAGTAACAGAGCATTGCAATAGATGTTTAGGGCGTTCGAGCACTAGTAGCAGAGAAGTAGTGATCTAAATCAGTAGACGCTCGAGCAGGGAACGCACTAGCAGAGAGCAAGTCATGTAGTAGCAACGCGAGCGAGTGCTAAAGCAGCAACTCCTGTAGCTGCTAGAGGTCGTGCAGCAGCAGCAGCAGCGCAAGCGAGAGCAAGAGCAGAGCAGCAACACAAATGAAAGCAGGAGCAGTGCAGCAGCGCGACCGACATCAAGAACAGAGCCGCAACACGAGCGAGAGCCGGAGCAGCTGCAGCTAGTGCCATTGTGGAAGTCGCCACGGAGGAAGCAACTACATGGGAGAGAGACGCCATGGATGATGTGGCCAGCAACGGCGCCGTCGATGGAGACATGCCATGTCTGCTCGGTATCGAGCACCGGCAGACCCGTGAGATCGAATAAAAGATAAATTGCAGCGCTGAGTGCAGAACCTCCTTGGTGGCGCCGAGTTGGCCTCGGCTTCATCAGAGGAATTGGTGAGGGTGCTGCGGTTCCGGTGGGGCTGATCAAGACGGCGCTGTGGGGATTGAGGTGGCGCAATAGACGAGGCGAACGTCGGGGCAATTCCTTGAACACATATATTGTCGTCTACCGTATGGACTAAATTTGAATCAATTTTCCTTATTTGAATTTTGGAATTATTCCGGCTTTGTTTGGCCTTATTTACACATTAATTGAGTTTTTGGTCATTTAATATGCATAATTCAAATTTGAACTACAAGCACATGCTCCCGTGCACCAAAGTTGGTTGAAAAATCACATTTGTGTCCTCGGGTGAATTTCTAGGTCCCATGCAAGAAATGAGAATAAAATTAAAACATTTGGGCATTGAGGCTCAGCCGAGAACATTGAGAAACTTGGTTTTAAAATTCTTGTAAATCCAAAACACGTCTGAAAATCATGAAACTTGGCATGGATGTCATGTCATGGTACTACCATGTTGTGGTAAAAAAATTGGCCGAATAGGAACATATTTTGGTATAAGCTTTTGCAAACCGAAGCTTCTCTCAAGAAGGCTCGTGGTTCTGAGAGGGAACGTGCCACCTTTGAGTGCGAAACGATATATGTTGTCCCCCTTGAGTTTATTTACAAAGGCAACATAGAACTACATGAGTGCCCTGTTAAATTTTGGAATTATTCCGGCTTCGTTTGGCCTTATTTACACATTAATTGAGTTTTTGGTCATTTAATATGCATAATTCAAATTTGAACTACAAGCACATGCTCCCGTGCACCAAAGTTGGTTGAAAAATCACATTTGTGTCCTTGGGTGAATTTCTACTCCCTCCTTCCATCTATATAGGTCCTAATGCGTTTTTCGAGGCTAACTTTGACCTAACGTTAGAGCAATAATATATGACATGCAACTTACACAAAGCATACCTTCAATTTTGTACGTCAAAGGAGCTTCCAATAATATAATTTTCATAGTATACATCTCATGTGCTATTAATCTTGTCAATAGTCAAAGGCTGTCTTGAAAAACACATTAGGCCCTATATACATGGAAGGAGGGAGTATGTCCCATGCAAAAAATGAGAATAAAATTCAAACATCTGGGCATCGTGGCTCGGTCGAGAACATTGAGAAACTTGGTTTTAAAATCATGAAACTTGGCATGGTATCATGTCATGGTAGTACCATGCCGTGGTAAAAAAAATTGGCCGAATAGGAACAAATTTTGGTATAAGCTTCTTGCAAATCGGAGCTTCTCTCAAGAAGGCTCATGGTTCTGGGAGGGAACGTGTCACCTTTGTGTGCATAATTCAAATTTGAAATACAAGCACATGTTCCAGTGCACCAAAGTTGGTTGAAAAATCACATGTGTGTCCTTGGGTAAATTTGTAGGTTCCATGCAAGAAATGGGAATGAAATACAAAATTTTGGGCATCGTGGCTGGGTTGGAAACATTGAGAAACTTAGTTTTTTAATTCCTGTAAATCCAAAACACGCATAAAAATAATGAAACTTGGCTTGGTGCCTTGACATGGCACCAACATGCTGTGGTAAATTTGCAGTCCAATTTCGAAGGTGCACACATTAACAATCAACTAAGTCATTTTGGAACATGTGTTGTCACGTTACAATCGGAAACACAAGTATTATTGAAACCGTGGGCGTTCTACTTACTAGTACCATTTACGTGCCGCCACGCGTCCCCATTTTTTATTAGCTAGGAGGCGCCGTGCAGGGTAGCTATTTGAGTACGAAAGGCGTGCGATCAGACCCCTGCGCGTGCTTATCGGGAGGAGAGCCCTTTGACCTCCATCTTCCGTCCACCTCTCTCCCAAGGTCTCCATTAATGGCGCCCGAGCCTCTGTTTAATGGCATGGCTATGTCTCACTCGACTGAGATTTAAGAGAGAAAAAGGGAAATCTGAAAGCACGGATCTTGATGTAAGATTCGACGGACCTATATAGCATCTACGGTGACATATAGCAAGACTGATGAATATATAAGGACAATTAAAAAAATTGATCAAAGAAGGGCTTGCCCCTTCCGATTTTCATTACTGAAAATCACCACAATTCACAAGAAGTTCGGCACAACTCCAGCCTAACACGAAGGACTAAAAGCTACCAAATTGAAATCGCAACATCCCAAGAGGCCAACAAAGGCCAAACATCCGTGCTAGAACCCAACATTTCACAACCGACGACACAATCCACATCCTAAACCGATTATTACATCAAAAGAAACCAGGAAACTAGTCTCCGCGGGGAGCGGCAATGAGCTCTTTCATGTCCTCAAGACGCTAGTTGAGAACATCCACGGATTCCTCCACCAGCCTTTGGCGCTCGTTGCGGAGCATGTCATTCTCGTCCATAAGTTTCTTCAACAAGGCACTGGTCTCCTCCTACAGGTCTGCACTTCGGACGATCTTCTCCCTCAGCAGGTCGCGCTCAGCCCGGAGCCTCTCATTGCCCTCCCTTAGTTGCCAGATGATGCTGGTAGCCTATTAAACGAGGCTATCATGTCGTCCTGCAACCTCGCCGAGCCGGAGATCTGATCCATCTGGCTATGGACGATCGCATGCATGCGCCTGTAACAGTCATCGCCTGCCCGCAAGAAATTTTCCCAGGCCGCCGCGGCCCGGCGGGACATCTCTGCTGCATTCATGGCGCGGCGGGACATCTCTACTGCTTCCGCGGCGTGGCCGGACCAGTTTGCTGCATCGACGGTGTGGGCGGGACCTCCGTGCTGCTTCAGTGGCGCGGCGAGACCTGTGTGCTGCTACTTCCACGCGGCGGGACATGTCGGCTGCTCTTGCAGCGAGGCGGGACATCTCTCGTGCTTCCGCTTCCATGCTCGCCTCTCCTTGGTGGCAATCTCTCGACCCAGAACTCACGCTGGCCATGGCAGACGCAAGGGAAGGATGCTGAATGACTTGTTTGTTTTTGTGGATGAGGAGTTGAGGAGGAATGTGCAGTCATCTTGGCATACTAGTATTTATAACCGAGTACTAATAAGCTCCTAAGTGGGAAACCGTTTAGGTTGTGATCGGTGTGAACAGGTTTGCAATTCAATATAGCCTGGAGTTATTTGGAATGTGACGAGACACAAGCTCAAAATTTATTGACGGTTCTAGTTTCGAAGTGTGGATTACTTCTTTTTCTACTCCCTCCTTTCCAGTTTTATAGGGCTTATCTCAAAATTTTAGTTTTTCCATTTTATAAGGCTCAATTTGTTTGTTCCCCAACACATGTTCAGATTCCAAGGTGCATTAACTCATTGCATGCAAGTATTAAGAGAAAGTTGACCAATGCATGTACTTTATGCATGCATGCATTGCAATTAATGCATTAAACGTATCTCTCAGGAATTCTCGCACGCACCATCGTGCCACCCACAAAAACTTGTACTCTGAGTTTAGTAGTACGTTATACAGGAAGAGAAGAGGTGCACGCACGCACTCGTCCTCTCACACATGCATCTGTTTTTTCTTGAAAAGGAGGATGATGACCCCCGGCCTCTGCATCTGGGAGTCACACACGCAAATTATTGAAATATATCGAGTGCAATGCTTTGATGTGTCGCGTCAACTCATACATCAACGAGAAGTTTGATTATCCTCTCCCTCGCAGACTTAACTGCACCTGCCTTTGGCTGTATGACAGGTTGTCCATAGACCTGTAGGGCCCACCTGTCATACACGCAAAGGCAGGAGCGTCCCTCCCTCGCCCATGAGCGTGGTGGCTGGCAAGACTAGGAGAAGCTTTCGCTACACGCTCTCCCTCCCGCACGTGGTGGACATGCAGCAGTTCAATCGGTGTCAGATGGCCAGAAGTGTACCGTAGTACTCCTCTAGTGCAGTAGTATTCCATCATTGTTCGACTTCCCGAAGAGGCGAAGAGCCAAGCGCAGCCCGGACACTCGTGTGGCAGTTTCATGTGTATAGTAGTCTAGGATAGCATGTGCCGTTCCTGTAAGCTTAAAATCGTTGGGGTTGGCTCCATGCTATGTGGCCATCTCGAAGTTTAAAAAAAAGTCTTCTGGCCCTACCCGAAAACTGCCACGCGTACTGCCCGGGAAAAGCCCCACCCTCAACTTTTAACTACGTGAAAATAGTTCGAGCTTGTTCGTTCTATATAAATACAGTACTTACTATATGTTTATTCACCCGTGGGCTTGTTCAATGAATGGAGGGGCGGGAGGCACAAGTGAACAATACTATAGTACTACTAGTAAGTAGGAGTCGTATAGTGGTCACCTTAAATAGAGAGTTTCTTTTCTTTAATGCCACGTACACAAATTGAAATGCTTGTTGTGGAGAGAAAAAAGATAATCACTCCACTATATATGGACGCAGGGTCCTGAGCGCTTGCTTTACTAGGGTTGCTCTCTTAATTCTCTCATCCTCTCCAGATATAAACAAGACAGCGCTAGCGACATTTTCTCTCTGCTCACCGCTGGTCACAGATCCGGCCAGATCCCTTCGGCCGGTGTGTGTAGAGGACTAAAAGGTGCATCGTTCATGCGGTCATCGCCACCGAGGGAGGAAACCCACAGCTGCCGGAGGGGCCTGGTCCTCTGCCCGTGTCGTTCTCTCCGACACATGGCCGGCTCGGGAGGTCCTCCGACCCTTCTTCCTCCCTGCCGTATTATCCGCAGATCTGACCTGCCGCCGCCGACATCCCGACGATCCTCAGGTATAAGTTCTTCGAAAGCGGCCTTGCTCTATTGCCCCAGCTCCCCATGTGTCTGCATGTGCATCTTTTTCTACTCCCATCAGCTCTTCCAAAGCCACCTAAATTTTTAGTATTATTAGAGGTAAAGCTACTTCACGCATTCAAATCTAGGGCTTTGTTCAAACAACGAAGAAAGGGGGAAAGTTGTAGCATGAATCTAGGACTTTATTCAAAGAGGAAATAATATGGTGAAAGTAGTAGAGACCGGATACCCAACCGGTCTCTTGGTTGAAAAGGGAAATAATGGGAAAACGCGGAACAAATTGGATAAGGAACATATCTATTATTGGTTGAAAAAAGGATAGAAAGTGGCGGCTAGTGGACAAGTCAACAGAGTATGTCCAGGATTAGATTTGCTGCCATCACATAGTAAAAGGTCTCCGGGATTAGATTTGCTGCCCTCACATAGTAAAAGGTCTCCGGGATTAGATTTGCTGCCCTCACATAGTAAAAGGTCTCCAGGATTAGATTTGCTGCCCTCACATAGTAAAAGGTCTCCAGGATTAGATTTGCTGCCCTCACGTAGTACAATGGCACTCCTGCTGTTTTCCCCAGTATGATAAGTAAGTTGCTCCTTTACGCTGCTGAGTGTCCTGGTGTCCCCACGGTCCCATGCCCTTAAACCAGCTCTTTAGCTGTTGTTGATTTACTGTGTCTGGTAAACAAGCAATGCCACCATTAAAGTAATCCCATATTTGAGGAATCTCATTGTTGATCGTAATGCTTCTGGTAACATGAAGCATTGCTGACATTTTAAAATTTCTACTGTCCTTGCATGATTGCCATGAACATAATTAAGATGCTTCTTTTCATTTTGTACATGTTTCGTATATTCTTATTAACCAGCAATTGTTTACTTTCTATCTTTTTGTGCAGATAGTGATATCCATTTCACCATGTTGCTATTGTGACCTTTTGGTGAACTGCACAAAACACTTTTTTTGGAATGAGTGTCTTGTGCAGTTCAACTAAAATGTCACGTGGGCAACATCTCTCAATTTTGGTGGAACTGCACAAAATGGTGATTGAAGTTTCCAAAATCTCTGTCAAGTTCTGCTGGTAATCTCGTGCAACATTTTATTGCCCTTTGCAAGATGGAGCTGTCACTGTCACCACAATGGCACTTTATTTTAGTGGAACTGCACAAAAGGATAAGAAAATTATAGTTGCACCTTACATGAGCCGGACAGCCAACCTTAATGTTCCTCAATTTTAGTGCAACTACTAAAGAAGAACCTGCCATCTCACAAGAGCAAGTACTTCTTGCTAGCTGAATGATGCAATCTTTGCTTCATTTCAGGTGAACTGCAGAAAAAGGCGCATGAATTGAATCATGGAACTCCAGGCAGACCTCATCCAAGTAGAACTGGAGGTTGAGTTCAAGGCCGCTAATAAAGCGAAATCATGCTCTCCCGTCTCCTTGGTTGTGTTGTGCAAACATGCTGTGCAAACATGAATACTCAACTATAGATGTTGTGACGGTCAAGAGCATTCGCCAAGTTCTTCGATTGTATGACATGGCTAGCCAAGATGGATTTAATCCCGATATTCACTTTATCAAAAGGCTCTAATGGGTTGGTTCTGAATCTTGCAAGCTGGGAATCAGTGAGATGTGTAGGCATCTTTGTTATACTTATTATTTGAATCTTATTTGTTGGTTCTGAATCTTGCAAGATGGGAATCAATGAGATGTGTAGGCATCTTTGTTGTACTTATTGTTTGGATCTTATTTGTTGGTTCTGAATCTTGCAAGCTGGGAATCAATGAGATGTGTAGGCATCTTTGTTGTACTTATTATTTGGATCTTATTTGTTGGTTCTGAATCTTGCAAGCTGGGAAACACGGCATGATGATTCAGAGGACAACAACCATAACAAAAAGTTCAAACTTGGTAGTATTATCTTTGTGAAAGTGCGACAAATGTGCTGATCGTGTGCGTCATGAGAATAATAATTCTAATTGTTGTGCATGTTGATCCTGTGGCACTGATAGAACGAGCGAATGTATTGCTTGTTTTAAGTACAAATTTCTATTAAAGCTAATTAAATTTAAGTAAAGTGACCACTAACTCCTATTATTACAGTACCAATACAGACCCGCTCGTGAACCGATGTGTGGCCGAGGGTGCATCTTCTGCCGGGCGTGCATCGGACGAGGGAGGGGTAGTAACTGTTGTCACCTGTACACACTCAGCTTACTATTGAATCCAGTTCCCCAAGAGCTGAAAAATGAACTGCTGCCGCCGCCTACACACTCGTTCACTCGACGAGACTCCAATGGCGATCTGAGGGGTGAGCCTGCTGGATATGGACTTCAGCAAGGAGTTCCCCTTTGAGTTTGCCATTCAGTCCTATGGCTGCACCAAGTTGAATGTGATGTACACCAACGATATGGACTCGGTGAAGCTCTGCCTCGCCTCAGTCCTATGGCTGCACCAGGTTTTGGAGCATTCACCCGTTTCATCGGCAGCGCCGACTGCACCTTTGCTACGGAGGAGAGAAGGACGAACGCGAGGATTCGGCCATCTGGTGCAACAAGCTTGTCGAGATCCAGAAGCAATACAAGATCATCAACAACGGGCAGGAGAAGGACTCCGTGGTTGACCTCGCTGAGACCATCATCGACCCTTGATACGCCAACATGAAAGAAGACGACCTGAACACATGGGAGGTACCTATGAATCTAGCCTACATAACCTACGCGGCCAAGGACGCATACGCATGCTACGGCATGTACAGGCAGATCTTGGACATGAGGGCGTGTCTGCTTCCTGTAACCGACGAGTACACGGACAGCCGCAACGTCATGATTAAACGTGCCAGGAAGGTCTAGATGTTGTACTTTATCTATTTATAAGCACTTTTATCATCTGAGTGTTTCATGCATTATCCTATGTGTCGTAATTATCTGTTTTGTCCAAAATATTTCTTTTAAGAACCCATTAACCTGATTGCCTTTTTAGTGGCTATTTTCTTATGTATGTAAACTAGTTCACTTGTCCGTAAAAAAACTAGTTCACTTGGCTGCCGTGCTTTGAAAATCCTTCCTCCCAACATATTCCCCTCCTCAGGTGGACCCAGCAGGTCTCTATATTTTCTCCCACTTTCTTTTTCGATGTAAACTGAGTTTTCTCCCAGTACTTTCCCCTAGAACCAACTCAACTGTCCCACGTCTAGCCTAAAAAATAATAATACCCCACGTACTATTAACTCATCAAATTAAAATGATATTTTATTTCGTAAGTTGAAAGTTCTTACAAAATAATAATAATAATTGTTTATATATACCTTGGCAAGTTAACTCCTAGTGATTGCGTACATAAGCTTGCAAAGATTTTACTGACGTGCAATCATGTGTTTATGTTTTTATAACATTTCTCCATCTAGCCCAACATGATATTTTCACCCAGCCCAGCATGTCCGCGGATTTCGAGAAAAATGCAAATGGAATTTAAACGGGCTGCATAGATGCTACATCATTGTTTCACCGAGCCTACCAAATGGACTAAAAAAACAAATGGACTGACAGCTGGGTCCACGGCCACAGCCCAGTTTTTTTGTGATTTGCCAAGTAAGTCGCTTTGTCAGGCCTGTTGGGCTACAAATCTTCCAAGACGAGGAGAGCTTTCATTAGGCTGGCCGAGAAAATGGCCCATCAGTAATGAGAAATGGGCTGTACATTTTTAAAACACATCAAACCAGCAATTAGTTTCAAATATCTTTTTTTTCATTTCGAGATTTTAAATTACATTAATTTTTATGCATGGAGAATTTGTTGGATTTTATATTGATATACATTTATTTTTAAAACCAGTTTGAATGTGAGTCGAAATTTCGGGATTAAAAATAGTTCGGACCGCACCGAAATATGCAAAAAATCGTATAATTTTTTAAACGTGGCCACAACATGGGCTGTAATGCTAACAAAAAGAATATGGGCTCCAAAAAAACCTTAATAATTCGCAAATGGGCTGTAAATTATTCGAAATAATGGCAGATGGGATGTATGCTGTTTTCCATAGATTTGAGGCTTTCCTAAAAAAAGGTTGACGCACAAGCAGTGACTGTTGGACCCACACCTGCTGTTATTCTCCGGCGACGGCAGACGAATCGGTAAACCCTCGTACAGTCGTACTCCCTCCGCGTGGGAAACAATTGTCGAGTCTTCCCTGCCTCTGTGTCGTTCCCTTCCTAGGCCTCGCCGTCGTCCACCGCCCTGGTACTCTCGCGCGGCCTGGTCAACGTGGTCAACGACTGACATGCATCTGAAGTGGACTGTACGTGGAGAGGCCGACAGCTGGGTCCACGGCCGCACGCAAGGAAATGCCTCCTTATTACGCGCAAAATAATGATTCCTCCACCTGACATCAGGGACCCACCGAAAGGGCCTCTGTATTTCGCGAAAAAAACGTTACCACCGCTGACAGCTCGGACCCACCAGTTATATCTTCGCACGCAAGGAAGTGCCTCCTTATTACGCACAAAAAAATGAATACTCCCCCTGTTAGCTGGGACCCAGTATAGTGGAAGGCTGACTTGTGGGCCTACTAAGTTGATGGGGACGGAGGGCTTTGTCAACTTAGTCAATATGCACGATTCTAGCTCCAGTGGCCGTACGATGTACATCCAATGGTCGTAGTGCTTCTTCAACCTCTAGTCTTCTTGCTCCAGCCGCCCAAACCAGTGCCGGTCATGCCTTGTGCTCCTGCCTCCCGTGGCCGGCTGCGATGCGGCGGAGGCCTCACCGCCCCTACTACTCCCACCGCTGGCTAGGCCATCCCTCTACTCACCCACACCCCATGTTATTCTGCGGCGACGGCAGCCTCACACCGCAGCGAACCGGTGAACCCTCGTACTCCTCTACACGTGGGCATCCACTGCCGCATCTTCCCCGGCTCCGCGTCGTCCCCTTCCTAGGCCTCGCCGTCGTCCATCGCCCTGGTGCTCTCGGCGCGGCGTGGTCAACATGGTCAAGGAACGACTTCCGTCAGACGTGTACTGTATGTGGAGAGGCTGACCGTTGGGTCCACGGCCGCAGCAAGGAAGTGCCTCCTTATTATGTGCAAAATAATTATTCCTCCACCTGACAACGGGGACCCACCGAACGGGCCACCGTATTTCGTGAAAAAAATGTTTGCCCCTGACTGCTGGGACCCACCAGCTACATCTTCGCACGCAAGGAAGTGCGTCCGAAAAAAACGATTCGCCCCCCCTGACTGCTGGGACCCACCAGCTACATCTTCGCAGGCAAGGAAGTGCCTGACAGTCGGGACCCACCTGGTCGAAGCATATGTAGCGTTGTCATTCTGGTCGCGAACGTGTACGTACATATATACTCGTGGATGTAGAGGCGCGCACGTGTCGTCGTAGAGGCGCATATGTGCCGTAGTAGAGGCGTGCACGTAGCATGTACACGTATGTACATCGGCCAGGGTGCAAGAAAGAAAATACGGCCACGTATGTGTACATACGGGTGGGGTCTCGAACGCCTACTCGTGCATACGTACGGCCAGGGCTCGTGTACATGGCTGGGTCGGAAAGGAGAAACAACATCGTCGTCGTGTTCATGTGGAGGCAACGGAATGCGTCATGTTCATCGGGAGGCAACGGAATGCGTCGTGTTCATTGGGAGGCAATGGAACGCATGGGAGCCAATCGGCTGGGTCGAAACGGAATGCGTGGTCATGTTCGTCGGGAGGGCTTGGACAGAACAGGCGATGGAAATGAGGCCTGGTGTACCGCACAATGGAGGAAACGGCCTTGTGTTCGATCGGCCATGTTTGAAACGGGATCCTGTTCATCGGGAGGGGTCTGGCGTACCGCAAAACGGACGAAACGGACCTCCTACAGTCAAAACAAGGGTCATGTTGATCGGGAGGGGTGTGGCGTACAGCAAACGGACGAAACAGACTTGTGTTGGAGCGCTACGGTCGAAACGGGGGTCCTGTTCATCGGGAGGGGTGTGGCGTACCGCAAAACAGGACTCCACGAGATACTGTTCATCTCCACCTCGACCTCCTCCAGCCTCCATGGGCTACCGTCGACCTCCTCCAGCCTCCACGGGCTCCTGTTCATCTAGCCTCCACCGCACGCTACTCCACCGGCTACTGTTCAACCACCCATCCACCGTCTACTGTTCATCCAGCCCTCCACACCACGGGGTCCTGTTCAACCACCCCTCCACGAGCATCCCTCCTCCGTCTACTGTTCATGCAGACCTCCACCGCACCATGGGGTCCTGTTCATCCAGAGGCAACGCCACTGCTCACTGTTCATCCAACCCCCCCCCCTCCCCCCCCCCCGCAACGCTCGCTGTTCATCCCAGAGGCAGCATCTATCGGCTTCAGTTAGCAGCAGTAGCGAAGGAATCTCTCGATCGGGTTTAGTTAATAGCCATCGATCGATCGCTCGGGTTCAGTAATGCGTAGCCTACAGTGCAATCGCTCGGGTTCATTTAGAGCCCAACGCCTCGCTCGGGTTCAGTTAGAGCCAACGCCTCGCACACACGCACATACGTGTATGAGAGAAACACGCATCGCTCGACCCCCGACCTCCCACCGTAACCGGGAACTCCCCGAAATTTTCCTCGCCCTCGCTTCTACCATGGTTTTTTCCGTCATGGACGGCCCAAAGAATGTCATGCAACTGCGTATCCAGTCTGCCCAGGACGAAAATCCCATTTTCTGTCATGATTTTTTCTCATAGAAGTAGGATCCCACCACATCTATGATGATACCGGGTTTTGTCACAATTATCGTCATAGAAGTGTCATATGTATGACAAAAAAAATTTCGTTCGACCCAAAATGTCGCGGATGTGTCTTTTTTTGTAGTGTGAGGCTAATCCGGAGAAGATCAAAGCTATCACCTCTTTGGCTAAACCGACATGTATCAATGATGTTCAACATTTGGCAGGCCGGATTGCGGCTTTGAGCCGGATTATAAGTCGTCTAGGGGAGAAGGCTATCCCTTTATATCAGATGTTAAAGAAAACAGATGACTTTGTCTGGAGCGATGCGGCTGATAAAGCGTTTGAGGATTTGAAGAGGCAGTTAGCTGAACTGCCTGTGCTTGCGGCTCCGATTGATAAGGAGCCTTTACTACTATATGTGGCTGCTAATGCCAGGGCTGTCAGTGTGGCTATTGTTGTGGAGCGCAAGGAGGCTGGAAAGGAGTATCCAGTTCAATGACCGGTTTATTATATCAGTGAGGTGCTTATCAAATCAAAGCAGAGGTATCTCCATTGGCAGAAGCTGGTGTATGGGGTGTTTATGGCAAGCCGGAAGCTCAAACATTATTTTCAGGGTCACCCTATCACAGTGGTCAGTTCAGCCCCTCTGGGAGATATCATTCAAAACAGAGAAGCAACTGGCCGGATTGCCAAGTGGGCTATTGAGCTTGGACCTCACGGGCTCAAGTATACACCTCGCACAGTGATCAAATCCCAAGCACTCGTGGACTTTATCAATAATTGGACAGAGTTGCAGGCACCAAAGGAAAAGCCAGATAACACGTATTGGACTATTTACTTTGATGGGTCCAGGCAATTGGAGGGCTCGGGGGCTGGAGTCATATTAACTTCCCCACGAGGTGACAAGTTTTGTTATGTTCTTCGCTTAATGTTCCCTTGTACTAACAATGCAGCTGAGTACGAGGCCTTACTCCACGGTCTTCGGATGGCTAAGGAGATGAACTTAAGCCTGGTTAAGTGCTTCGGTGACTCGGACCTAGTGTGTCGGATTTCGGGTTCCGGCAGACCCTTGAGGTTTGAACACTGGGGTGCGCGTGGAGATTTCGCCTCCTACCTACCTGCACCCCTCCGCCTTGCTAGGATCTGAACTAAGGAAAGAACAACGCAAGAGACACAGGGTTTATACTGATTCGGGCCACCGTTGTGGTGTAATACCCTACTCCAGTGTGTGGTGTGGTGGATTGCCTCTTGGGCTGATGATGATGAACAATACAAGGAAGAACATCCTCGCGAGGGTCTGTTCTTGGCTGGGGTGATGAACTGCTGGGAGGAGCTCAGTCACCTTTCTCTCTCTCTCTTTCTGATCTTCTCTCTCTCTCTCTCTCTCTCTCTCTCTCTCTCTTTCCCTGACTCTCCTTGCTCCGTCTCTCCGTGTCTCTGTGTTTTTCTTGCTCTGTGGGTGGCTGGTCCTATTTATAGAGGCCCTGGTCCTCTTCCCAAATATCGAGCGGGAAGGGAGCCAACAATGGCGGGCTAATTTGAAGGGGGACAGCTAGTATCAACTATCCTGACAAAAGTAGTCTTCGCCTACGCAAAGCTCTGGTGATGACGCCGCCTCGGGCTCCACGGTGACCTCCGTCTCGTAGTCCTCCTGGTCTTGGTCTCGTTGCACCGAAATGGCAACCTTTGCCTGATGCCTCGGTACTCCGCGGCTGCGCTTGCCCCCTTTGCACCAAAGAGGAAGGGAGGATGCTGCGCGGGCTGGCACCCGCCTGGCGCCCCTAGTCGTCATGGCTTGCGTCACGGGCACCTCGTGAGGTACCCCGCCTTGATCTCTCCGCCTCCTCGTGAGCCAGCCTGACGAGGCCGCGCCTGAGGAAGCTCCGCGTCGTCCACCCCGCAAGGCTTGGCCCCTCGCGAGGGTCTTGGGTTTGTGTTGGTGAAGATGGGCCGTGCTGGGCCCCCCTTTTAGCCACGCCGCAGGCCGCAGGCAGGCAAGTCTGGGGACCCCCGTTCCTAGAACACCGATAGTAGCCCCCGGGCCCAAGGCGCGCCCGGACTTGGCCGTGCAGGGAGGTGGAAGGGCAAGAGCGAAGCACCGCGGGCCCTAACAGCCTGCGGCCTTGGGCGCCGTGTGGCAGTTGACTGGACGTGGGCGCCCTAGCAACCGCGCGAGTTGATAAAGGAGCGGCATCCACCTAGGCTTTGCTTCTTGCTTTCCTCAGTTGCTGCTCAGATCCCCTTTCTTGCGCCTCTCCTTCCTTCCTCCAAAATTTCCAGATCCACTCCAACCGTGCGACCTAGGAAGCCATGGCGCCTCGTCAGCCCCCGGCCGTAGCTTGGTACTCGTCTGCCCTGGATCCGCCGAATGTGTCGGAGGCGAGCCTCGCCCGGTTGCGCCGGATGGCGACGGCGCAGGGCGTCAACGGGGCGAAGGTGTTCAAAGCTGGCTCCGCCACCCCTGAGGGTCAAGGGAGCACCTTCTATCCGCTCTTCGTAAGTGCCATTGCTGCTGGCTTGGTGCCTCCCTTCTCTGAGTTCTTCTTCTCTGTCCTCCGCCACTATAAGCTACAAGCCCTGCATCTCCACCCCAACTCCGTCCTTCTCCTGGCGATCTTCGCCTATTACTGCGAGGCTCACGTAGGGGTGCAGCCTTCAGTGGCCTTGCTGCGCTACTACTTCTACCTCCGGACCTCTCGCGGTACTGCTTCCGCGTGCGCGAGCTTCGTCGCGTACGGTGGCGCCAATGCCATTTCGAACCCCGGGAAAAGGATTGAGGGCTTCAGGAGCAAGTGGGTCTTGGTGGATGCTGGGCGCATCCACCCTCGGCTGATCTTGCCCACGGAGCAGCCCACGAGCTCCAGCGATTGGGGTCGAGCGGAGCTCACGGACCCCCGCGCGAAGCTGATGTTGGAGAAGATGGACGCGGATCTGAGGCCGGCCAACATGGCGGCAGCGAAGCTGACCGGCGCGTCGCTGCTGAGGGAATTCCTGGAGCACCAGCTGGCCCCGCTTCGGCAGTACTCACTTCCGATGTGGAGGCCCCGTCCGAGCCCCGCGGCCTTAGCCGACGGAGATCTGGTAGCTGTCCTCCAATCTCTGGTCGGGGGCGATGTGACGACGTTGGCGGGCGCTCCTACGCCCTTGTTCCTCCGCGGCGACTGGGAGTAGGTAGTGGACTCCATGCCCGCCTTCAACGGGGATGGGCCCGTGCCCGTGGAAGCTCCCGAGGAACCAGTGGACGCGCCCTCCGACGACTCTAGCGAAGAGGAGGAAGGAGGGGAGCGGGGAAAAGGGCCTGACTCCGAGGCGACTGACGGAGAGTCGAGGGCTCCCCTCCCCCGGCGCCGGTCCCACGTTCTCCTCCTCTCTCCAAGTGATGGCGGCGAGGATGACGGTGAAGACGATGATGAGGACAACGACGAGCAGGACGGCGGGAGCTCACCCCCGATCCCTAAGAAGGACAGGACCGGGCTGATCTCCCGCGGGTCTGCCCCGGCCCCGGGGCGGACCGCAGATGCACCTTTCGCCTCCAAGCTTCCCGAGGTTGACCCTTCCAGCCGGCTTTCAGGCTTCAAATTTGGCCGGAGGCCGCTTGAGCTCACTGGCGACGACCCGTAAGCGTTCGATTCTTGTCTTTATCTCTTGCTCTGCTTCTGAAGCTTGACGTCCGCATCTCTTGGATAGGCTGGCGTCCGCCGCAAAGAAGCCGAAGGGGGCTCCCGAGGTTCCATCCGTGGCAGCGCTTCTACCCGCGAAGGAGGGTGACCGCGATGCACAGGCTTCTCCTGCCCGGTCGTCCTCGCGAGGCCTGGCTGAGCCGGTTGGGGCGAGCTCAACCCCCACGGCCCAAGTGGCTCCCGAGGTGCTCTTGCCTGCCGCCGCCATTTCGGCTGTCGGGGCGCGGCAGACTCCGCCTCAGGATGCTGTGGCCGCGCTGCCGTCTTCTCCTCCTACTCCACCGGCTGCTGTCTCTCCGACTCCTTCTGCCGTTCTGGATCGTGCTGTTGCTGAGCTGGACCGACTGCGTCAGGATCTTCTTGGCGCCGACCCCCGCTTGGTGGCCGGGCACTTGGAGCTGGCTTCAGGATGGGTTCGCTCCGACGCTTCGATTTGGGCGGCGCTGGTCCAGGCCTCGACGGCGTGCAACAAGGAGAAGCAGGCCGTCCTTGAGGCGAAGGCTGCTCGTGATGCAGCCCTGGGGGAGGTGGTCGACGTCCGTGGTCGTTGCAAGGCGCTGGAGGGCGAACTGCAAGGTCTGCGGGACCAGCTCGCGAACGAGGTCCGCCTTCGCCAAGAGCAGGAAGAAGGCGTGAAGGCTCGCGAGGCGGCTCTCAAGGAGAGGGAGATCAAGCTCAAGAAACGCTGCGACCCCCTAGGCGCGCTGGAGCAAGAGCTGGGGGCGAGGAAGGCCAAGCTGGACGACGAGGCCCTGGTTCTTGCCGAGGACCGCGTGGCCTTCACGAAGAAGGAGGCGAGGGCTCGCTCCTCACTGAAGACGCTTTACGACAGCGGCCTGGAGAGCCCACTGGCTGGCGCCAAGGACGGCCCCGCCAAGCTGCTTCCCTTCCTGGTTCACGCTCTTGAAGATGTCGCCCTTGGCCTGGGCCCCGCGGCCGAGGCCGAGGCGCGTGTCCTGTCTTCTGCAGTAATGACGCGGGTCCTCACCCACATCTACCTTCGCGATCCCGGTGTCGACCTCGACAGCCTGCTGGAGCCAGTGAGCGGCGAGCGTGCCACTGCCGCTGCCGAGGCCATGAAGAGTCGCGCAGAGGCCCTGCTGGGGAAGTTCCAGGCCTTCAGCACCAAGCTGAAGCAAGGCACTGCCGACCCCACCGCTCCGTGAGGCGTACCCAATCCACGCTGCTCCATCCCCGACAAGTAACTCCGTCACAGCTGCTGTCCTGCCTTTAATTCCTACACATGTATCATGCCTCGAGGAGGTGTTTAAACTTGCGTTTGGCATTGAGATAACAGTGTGGACTGTAATATTTGCTTTTGAATTCCTTGAAATTTGTGCTTTTCCTTCTTACTTGCTTATGTTCTATGCCGGTAGAGCTCGGCCCCACGCATGCCTCACCCAGCATTGGTCCCGACCAGAAACCAGGACGGGGCCAAGGAGTGAGGGGCCACATGACAAGTTAGGCTCCTGAGTCGCGATGCTCAGGAGTCCCCCTTGGCGCACGAACAACAAGTAGGGAGGTGCGATGCGGGTGGATCTATCGTTCTACGTCTGCAGAGCCCGGCCGCGCGCGTAACTCACCCAGCGTTGGTCCCGACCGGAAACCAGGACGGGGCCACGGAGTGAGGGGCTACATCACCAGTTAGGCTCTTGAGTCGCGATGCTCAGGAGTCCCCCTTGATGCACGAATGGCCTTCATACCTTGGCTCTGCTCGGGGAGAGACGCGTGACGAACCAGGCCCGGGGGGACCTGGCTGAGCGGCGTGCGTCTGGGTGTGACCCAGGCGCAACCCCCGTGCCCAACCCCCTCGCGCGGCACCCCCGAGGGGAGGCGTTACGACGAGGCTAGACACTAAGCTCTGGGCTCCCTGAGGTTGGTGCGGCCCGGGGGCCACCCTCAGTTGTTTATCACCAGCGCGGAGCATAGCGCTACCGTATGTGTACGGGCATAGCCGCTCCTCGGTAGTGTCGTCAGCCAGCGCGGAGCATGGTGCTTCCACTGGTACGTGGGAGGGGGCCCCCTCTGGGAGGAGCCCTCGGGGCGTGTACAGCCCCGCCCTGACACGTGGCTGGCACGGTAGGGCCTGGCGAGGTGTATCTGGGCACCCGTGAGCCAGCGCGGGACTCACGGGGCCCTACCTCTAGGCGGGTTGCGCCTGGCACTAGGCCTTATCTTGTGATGTGTCCCTGCAAATTTGGTTAGATGTCAGCACTCTACGTCCTCAGGTCCTGGCCCTCGAGCTGGTCTCAGCCGTCGCTGGTATGCCAGGTCACGATGCCATGGACAAGGCCAAAGGGTGAGGGCTGGAGAGCCAGTAAGAGCCCTGAGTCATGATGCTTAGGTACCCCCCCTTTAACGTGCAAGTGGTCGGCATGGAGAAGAAGAGGTGCCGTGGACCGGCATCAAATAATCAAGCATGGTGGGTCTAACGCATAATCGGAAATAAACTCAAACGGGATACATGCCGCTGGGCCTGGCCCGAGCGGCTTGGGGATCATGCAGCCCGAGGGGCGCCCCCAACAAGGTAAGCTAACAACATGGAATAATAAGGGATACATGCCGCAGGGACGGACCCACGCGGCCTGGGAATAATGCAGCCCTGGGGGGGGGCGCTCCCAGCTGGAAATAAAACTCGAAAGACGTCACCTGATGATGTTGAGGACGAAGGAGCGTTAATGTAGCAGGCTTGGTGGGCTGCGGGAGCCGATCCTCACGAGCCCCCAGGCCCAGGGGCCTTGGGAGGCTCCGGAGGCGCTGGCGGCTCCTCACGGGCCATCTCCACCCCTGCCAGGGCTGCGGAACGCCCAGCCTCTCGTGCCTCCATGATGCCCCTCATGAGGCACTGGTACGTGTCAGCCGCGTTCGGCAAGCCGTAAGGCATGCGAACGTAGCTGTGGGGTGGGCCTCTGCAGCGCCCCACTCGCGAGGGCCAGAGGCGCTCCAGAGAGGTGACTCGGTTGAGCCCTGGTATGTCGATGCAGACGCGCAGCCCACCATCCTCGCCTGGATGGGGAGCCACTACTGGTAGGCGGCGGCCGCCTTTCATGACTCTTGACTCCTGAAGCTCTTGAATGGCCTTGCTGACAAACTCCTGAGGGTCTGGATCTCCTTGCCTTGCTCCTTCTTGAGGGAAACGTGCTTCGAAACACGCCTCCATGTGGTGCCCAAGCGCCTCCCTCGTGACCCTGGCTAGGTCGGTGGCCCTCCAGGGGAGAGCCCCCGAGCCCTGCCTGAGGAGGGCGCCGGGCGCGCTTTCCTATGCGATGGAAGGAGGTTCCCCCTGGGCAGGCGCGGGCCCAGAGGGGCCTGCCTCCTGAGTGGTCGGGCCGGACGATGTCTTCTTCTTCTTAGGGGCGGTCTCGGGAGGCCTCCTGCTTCCACGATCCAGGTCTTCCAGTGACGCGGCCTGAAAGGCTCGTTCCAGGGAACACACCGCGTCCTTCTCTTCACATGGCACCGTGATGACCCCGCCGCTTCCTGGCATCTTGAGGACGTTGTAGCCATGGTGAGTTATGGCCATGAACTTGGCCAGCGCTGGGTACCCAAGGATGGCGTTGTACGGCAGGCGAATGTGAGAGACGTCGAAGTCGATAAGCTCGGTGTGGTAGTTGTCGCGTGCCCTGAAGGTGACAGGGAGGCGGACCTTCCCAATCGGGACCGTGGAGCCGTCGGTGATACCGGAGAAAGGCTTGGTTGGCTAAAGCTGGCTGTAGGGCACTTGGAGGTTGTTGAATGTTTCCACGGACAGGACATTGAGCCCTGCCCCGCCATCGATGAGGGTCTTGGTGACCACCATGTTGCTGATGATTGGGGAACAAAGCATCGGGAGAAATCCAGTTGTAGCCGCACACTTGAGCTGATCTACTGAGCTGAACATGATGGCGCACGCCGACCACCTGAGGGGGCGCGTGGCTTCGAGCCTAGGGAGGGCTGCGTTCACTTCGCGGGCGAACTGCTTGAAGATGCGCTGAGAGGCTGGGGCTGGTGCCCCGCCCAGGATGCAGGCGATCGCGCGCTGCTCCTGGAAGCCCCCAGCCCCCTCGTCTTGGTGGCGGTCCTCGTTTCTCCTTGGCTGCGGCAGCAGTGGTGGGAGGCCTGTGTTGCCTTGCGGGCAATCCTCGCGAGGCTGGTCCCTCCAGTCTCCCTCGCGAGGCTGATCGCTCCAGCCTCCCTCGCGAGGCGGGTCTTGCCAGCGATCCTCGCGAGGTTGATCGCGCCACCCTTAGCGCGGGCCATGGTCTTCCCAGCGTCCTGTGTTCCTTCCTCCTCCTCGGCCATAGCCCCGGTCACTGCGGTCAGGGCGACGGCCAATTCTTCCTTCTCGCACGGCTCGGAGCTCTTGGCATTCGTCGGTGTTGTGGGTGTGGAGGTCGTGGTACACACAGTACCGGCTGCCCTTGGAAGGTTCGGGCTGATCTCTGCCCCGCTTGGTGTCTGGTTCTACCGCGAGCACGGCAGCCCCCTTGCGCTTCACATCCTTGGCCTTGGGCTTCTTCTCTTCTGGGTCTGCGGCAGGCAGCTCGAGGAGGGAGAGACGCCCTTCCTCGGCCCTGGCGCACTTGGTTGCTAGGTTGAACAGTTCCAAGGAGGTGCACAGGTCTTCATGCATCGCCAGCTCCTCCTTCATCTTGACGTCGCGCACGCCGTCGGAGAAGGCCGAGATGATGGCCTCCTCAGTCACCTTGGGAATCTTGAGGCGCACGCTGTTGAAGCACTGGATGTACTTCTGCAGGGTCTCCCCGGGCTGTTGCTTGATGCGGCGCATGTCGCTCACGGCGGGTGGCCGGTCGTGAGTGCCTTGGAAGTTGGCGATGAAGCGGGTGCGCATCTCGTCCCAGGAGGAGATTGTGCCTAGAGCCAGGTTCAGGAGCCAGGTGCGGGCCCCGTCCTTGAGTGCCATGGGGAACCAGTTCGCCATGACCTTCTTGTCTCCGTTGGCAGCTCCGATGCCCAGCTCGTAGAGCTGGAGGAACTCTGCAGGGTCAGCCGTGCCGTCGTAGCGAGGAGGCAGGTCTGGCTTGAACTTGCCGGGCCACGCGATGTTGCGTAGCTCGGCGGTGAAGGCGAGGCAACCTGCTGTGGCCACGGGAGGCCTTGGATGACGGGGAACTTGGTCTTGCATGTCCCCACGCGCTGCAGCTGGGAGCAGCACGGGGTCCTGACACGCGGGAGCAGGAGCATGGTCGCGACGTGCTGGAGCAGGGAGCGCCCGGGCAGCTTCCTGCGGGCGAGGGACTTCTTGACAGCTCTGCTCTTGCTGCTCCGGCGCCTGACGGAGCGGGTTCCGCCCAGGGGCCACGCGCCTTGGAGCCATGGCGCCTTCCTGAGGAGGAGGCGGCCGGGGCGCCGCCAGGGCTTCACTGCCCATGCGGGGCGGGGTGCGGGGCAGCAGAACGGACGGCGCAGGAGAGCCCCCTGCGGCGCGGACAAGCTCGGCGACGCGGTCGAGCCATTCTTCGTAGATGTCGTCGACGGGACGGTAGCGCAGGAGCTCGTTCGCCGCGATGAGTGCAGCCCAAGCCTCCATGGGCGCGCGGAGCGCGCGGGACGAAGAACCAGCTGGGGTGAGCGAGGGAGTTGCGGTGCGGCCGTCTTGCCGCACGGACGGATGCTGGGATGATGCTTGATGCTCGTCCCCCGCTGGGCCGGTGGCGGCGTTGACGGCACGGTGACGAGGAACGGCGAGGTCGCCCGCCGATAGGGGCCGTCTGGGCAACGCGGGAAGCGAGCGCAGCCCGGCGCTCGGCGCGGGCCCGACGAGCGTCAGACATGGACGTGATGGTCGGAGGAGAACGGGGTGGTGGAAGACGAATCCCGACGCACCCCTACCTGGCGCGCCAAATGTCGGATTTTGGGTTCCAGCAGACCCTTGAGGTTTGAACACTGGGGTGCGCGTGGAGATTTCGCCTCCTACCTACCTGCACCCCTCCGCCTTGCTAGGATTTGAACTAAGGAAAGAACAATGCAAGAGACACAGGGTTTATACTGGTTCGGGCCACCGTTTTGGTGTAATATCCTACTCCAGTGTGTGGTGTGGTGGATTGCCTCTTGGGCTGATGATGATGAACAATACAAGGAAGAACAGCCTCGCGAGGGTCTGTTCTTGGCTGGGGTGATGAACTGCTGGGAGGAGCTCAGTCACCTTTCTCTCTCTCTCTTTCTGATCTTCTCTCTCTCTCTCCCTGCATCTCCTTGCTCCGTCTCTCTGCGTCTGCGTGTTTTTCTTGCTCTGTGGGTGGCTGTTCCTATTTATAGAGGCCCTGGTCCTCTTCCCAAATATCGAGCGGGAAGGGAGCCAACAATGGCGGGCTCATTTGAAGGGGGACAGCTAGTATCAACTATCCTGACAAAAGTAGTCTTCGCCTGCGCAAAGCTCTGGTGATGACGCCGCCTCGGGCTCCATGGTGACCTCCGTCTCGTAGTCCTCCTGGTCTTGGTCTCGTTGCACCGAAATGGCAACCTTTGCCTGATGCCTCGGTACTCCGCGGCTACGCTTGCCCCCTTTGCACCAAAGAGGAAGGGAGGACGCTGCACGGGCTGGCGCCCCTGGTCGTCATGGCTTGCGTCACGGGCACCTCATGAGGTACCCCGCCTTGATCTCTCCGCCTCCTCGTGAGCCAGCCTGACGAGGCCGCGCCTGAGGAAGCTCCGCGTCGTCTGCCCCGCGAGGCTTGGCCCCTCGCGAGGGTCTTGGGTTTGTGTTGGTGAAGATGGGCCGCGCTGGGCCCTCCTTTTAGCCACGCCGCAGGCCGCAGGCAGGCAAGTCTGGGGACCCCCGTTCCCAGAACGCCGACATAGTGGCTCAACAAGTATCTGGCACTTGGGATTCTAAGGACCCACTCATGGCTGCATATCGACGAGAGGTGGACATAGTGGCTGGTCATTTCAAGGGTTATCAAGTTGACCATATAGACTGGCGAAAGAATGAAGCAGCGGATGCTTTAAGTCGCCTAGGGTCTCAGCGTAAACCGGTTCCACATAATGTCTTCCTCGACGTACTGCATAATCCGTCGGTCAAGATACCCACAGAGGAGGAGTTGGCTATTCCTGACCCAGAGTCCCAATTGGTGGCAGCTTTGCATGTTATACCGGATTGGACAGTTCCGTACTTGGCTTACATGAACCGGGGTGAGTTACCAGAGGATGAAACCTTGGCCCGACAGATAATCCGACGTTCCAAGTCAATGACCATAATCAATGGGGAGTTACATCGTTACAGTGTCACAGGAGCAATTCAGCGTTGTGTGTCTCCTCAAGAGGGTTGTGAGATTTTGCGAGAAATCCACGAAGGAGACTGTGGTCACCATGCCGGTTCAAAATCCTTGGTATCTAAAGCTTTTCGTCATGGTTTCTTTTGGTTGACAGCTCATGCCGATGCTGAGGATTTAGTCAGAAGGTGTGACGGTTGTCAAAAATTTGCACGCCGTGCTCATATTCCGGCTTAGGAGTTGAGAATGATCCCAATCACTTGGCCGTTTGCAACTTGGGGGCTTGATATGGTTGGACCCTTTAAGAGATCCAAGGACAAAAAGATCCACCTGTTAGTGGCAGTTGACAAGTTTACAAAATGGGTAGAAGCAGAGCCAGTCAGTAAGTGTGATGCAGCCACGGCGGTTCAATTCATCAAAAATGTGATATTCCGGTTTGGTTTCCCACATAGTATTATAACTGATAATGGTACTAATCTATCAAAGGGTGAGATGGAGGAATTTTGCCAACGTGAGCACATCCGGCTTGATGTAGCATCAGTGGCTCACCCCCAATCTAATGGTCAAGCAGAGAGGGAAAATCAAGAGATTTTGAGAGGTATTAAACCCCGACTTATGGTTCCATTAAAGCAGACACCGGGTTGTTGGGTGGAGGAGTTACCTTCTGTGTTATGGAGTATCAACACCACACCTCACAGATCTACGGGTTACACACCTTTCTTCATGGTTTACAGAGCAGAGGCAGTTCTCCCTAGTGACATCCGTCATGACTCACCCCGTGTGACGACTTATGTTGAAGCTGAGAATGAGATAGCACGTCAGGACTCACTGGACCTGTTAGATGAGGAGCGTGATTTAGCAGCAGCACGTTCGGCGATTTATGAACAAAATCTCCGACGTTATCACAGCCGTCGGGTTAAGACCAGAACTTTTCAAGAAGGCGATGTGGTGCTCCGGCTCATCCAGGATCAGACTAATATGCACAAGTTATCCCCACCTTCGGAAGGACCTTTTGTGGTCAGCAAAAATCTGCACAACGGGTCATACTGCCTCATTGATGTTCGAGAGCACAAAGACTCACGTAAATCGGAGGAGGAGACCAAGCAGCCATAGAATATAGCCCTTCTTCGGCCTTACTATACTTGAGCCACAGGCTCTTCTTATGTACATACTTATGATAATGTATATATTATATAATAAACCGGAGCCTCGGCTAAAGCGGGGTCTATGTTCTTTTTTACATCATGTGTGGTTTCACAAGGTTTCTGCTGACAAAGCGGAGTTTTATTAACCCGACTTATAAGGCCACACAGATATCAAGCAAGTCACTAGGGGGCTTGGTTGTATCCGAACCATAGCTACACCTCTTGATCGGTTTATAAACCAAAAAGGGATATCACTAGGGGGCTTGGTTATCTTCACACCATAGCTACACCTCTTGATAGGCTTTAAGCCAAAAGGAAATTATGTGGAACCAAAGAGAGTCTGTAGCATCATGCACAACTCAAACATAGGTAACCACTGAGCACAGCTCAAATATTACCTGGGGGCTCCTTGCTTCTCAAAGAACAACGAGCTTGCACCCTTGTAATAGGCTATCAAGCAAGGCTTGGAAGCCATGTGTATTCACCTAAAAACTTGGGTTATCCTGCCTCTTTAAGTAAGTCACTCTGTCCAGGTAAACCTGGCATGACCCATCGAACGTTTGACAAGTCAATCCCATGGACCCTGAACTTGTCAAAGTTAAAACGGTGATTGGTTAAAGATTGAGGTCCATCTTAAAAGGCTTTGCAAAATGGTTTAACTCAGTGGCCTGGCAGCCCATGAATAGCCTTGATTTAGGGCCTGGCAGCCCATGAAAAGCCTTGTATATTTCTTTTTGATTTGCTGTTTTTTATCTTTTGATAAGGGATTTATGAATATTTTTCTGATAAACCGGTGTTCTACAACCCGGCATGACTTTCAACGCCCAGTTGTTAGTACATGGTCAGTTTTAAACCGGTAGTACATTGCTCCGGTCTGGTTTTGACTAGATGTCACCAGCCTTATACGAACACATAAGCGGCTATTATAGCACAGTATGGTTTTTATGTGAACCGGCAAGAGGGCAAGGAGTCATGAACACTCCGAATTGGTGTTTTCCACCATTACCATACAAGCAGTTGGTCAGCCAACGAGGTATGTCACAGATATCATCTATTCTATCTGGTTAAATACAAAAATTGGTTATTCATCCAAGTTATATGTTTTTTGGCATCATGACCCGTCCAGTGGTAAACCACTAGGACACTTTCATGTTCTTATATGCAGGAACACAAATCATAATGGACTATGCATAAACAGATCCCAAAAGTGGAACAAGTTTTCAAGGTATCAAGCAACACAAACATGCTCGATGGCATGGCAGATAAAGATGTTTCTGCTATCCTATTACAAGGCACTTCAAAACAGCCCAAATTGAATAATTGTTTTCAAGAAGTAGCAGACTATAACTGCTAAACCGACCACCGGTTTAAGATTCCTCATCTGGATGGCTTGACGATTGAGGGTCATCTTGCGCGGTCACATCCTCTTCATCCCTCCCCTGATGCTGGAAATCAACCGTTGACCAATCGATTCCGGTTAAAGCTTGAAACATGGCCTCTTCATGGATAAGGCTAGAGGGGTCAATATCAGGAGCATAAGTATGCTTACGGATTGAAGGCACAAGCTCTTCAACATCATGGATCACAGCAGGCTGTCTCTTTCCCTCAGTATCGTAAACCGGTTGGAAATGATATAAATCTGTGTCCTCCGCCAGTTTGCTTGCTATTGGCCGCATCTCCTTTGTCAGCCTTCGCAGATCATCATTATTGAAGTCTGAGCCATCTTCTTTCACGCCAGGATACCCTTTGATGATATCTACCGGTTCAAGATCCGGAATCCATGCCTTGGCCCGGATTAGCGCAGACAGTGCTCCTGATCTTGCGGCTAATCTCTTTAGTTCATTGATCCGGGCAGGTAGCATGGCCAGCTTTTCCAATGTTTCCTTTATCAACGATGGCGCCGGCTTGTTATATGCTGTAGTGCAAATGGCACGCTGGGATCCAGAGAATAGCTGTTCTATCAAGGTGTATGCCGCTTTAAGCTTCATCCGCATGTCAGAGCCCAGATGAGCAATGCGGGTCCCTGTCATGGTTCAGCATTAGTAAACCGGCCATTGATAAAATCTTATGATTAGACAAACTGTTCGAGATAAGCACTTACCAAACACAGCGGAAGTCATGGCATCAATCTGCCGCTTTAAGCCGGTCAGTTCTTCCACTACCGGTTTTAGGGCTGCCTCTGCATCCTCGGCCTTTTTTGTCAAACCGGCCTTTTTAGTTTCCCAGTCAGCACGCTCCTTGTTGAAGGTTTCTTTCAGCTTCTCCATAGCTGCCAAGGCATTGGTCAACTCTTCTTTGGCTTTGGAAGCCTCTGCTTGTTGAGATTTTACATTCTCTTGAAGGTCTGCGGTTTGAGCATCCTTCTTATTCAGCTCAGCCTACAAAAGTGAGATATATCATCAAAATAGGTTAGGAAGTACCAAGCGTATAACAAGTTATGCACTTTATACTTGGGGGCTAATGCCTATTTGTTTTATCCTCAACATATTTTTCACAAGTCTCAAGTACAATGCAAGCATTATCCTTAACACTTGGGGGCTAATGTACATCTGTTCAAAGCTGACGAATTGATTCAACACCCGGTTTACCTTGCAAATCTAAACCGGCCCTTGGGGTCAACACAGGTGAAAAACTACAGGAATATAATGGTCACGTCTGATTTACTTCAAACGATCAGTTGGTATATGGAGGATAAATTTGTAAAAGTTAATGTCTTATAAAGTCCTGGTTTATGATTGTCATCATAAACCGGCCCTTGGGGGCTGCTTGGGTTGATGCTTGTACTTTGGATTTAAGAAAGGAAAGGGATGAAAATACCTCATAGCGCTCTTTCATCAAGTTCACCAAGCCGACTTCATAATCTCAGTTTGAGTGCAGACGGTTTAGAAAACCGGAGTGGAGTTCTTGAGCGCTGAGATGGGCATAGCTTGACAAGTCAGTGCTCCATTTGCCTTTTCCATGGCAGCACGCTCTTCCTTGGTACTATGTTGGGCCAAGATTACAGGATGGCCAGGAGAGGTGTGACCAATACCAGTAATGGTAACCTCGCCTTCTTTATCTCTAGCAGCTTTTTCTGGAGTTGATGGAGTTTCAGTAGCTCTCACTGGACTAGCCTGGATTGGATCTGCTGGTTCAGCATTAGGCACAGTAGTATCAACTTCTGGTTGTTCATCGATATTGTGATCTTGAGGGGGTGGCTCATCAAAGGTGGCTTCAGGATTGAGACCCTCTGTTCAACAGTTTGGGACGGTTCACATGTTTGCTCCGGTTCAAGAACCACCTGGTCTTCAGACGGATTGTTCACCCGAGCCTTTTTGTTGGGTCTGGCTTTGGCTCTAAAAATAGAAAAGATGCGAAAGTTAAGCATAGTGTACAAAGTATGGAAACATTCAAAAAAGGAGTTCAAGTATTTACCCAGCTACAGTTTTGAGAGGAGGAAGTTGGGTCGCTGTTGACTCGCCAGAAGATGAGGGAGGTGTCACCTGATAATTTGAATCAGACGGATTAAGAGGTTGTCGGAAATAACCTGCCTTGGGATAAGAATTGTCCGAAGGAGGTGAGACCTCAGATCGGCGCTTTCGAACTGGGGTGTCAGGTAAACCAGCCGAAGTGACCTTTTGGCCGCTGTGCCGGGTTGTGCGGCGAGCCTCATACTGTTGCTTCTTCAAAATAAATGTTGGATCTAAGTGAGCAAAAGGATGTGAAAATCTTACTTTCCGGATCGCTTGACGGATTTTTTGTGTTGGTAGAGAGTCTGAACCGGAGGAAAGGATAATTACCTCTACATCGTCAGCTTGGCCGCCTTCCAGGCCCTCCTGATAAATATCATTGTTAATGAGATGCATAAAAAGGGAACCAAGTGAATCAAGTTCTACCTCAACTTCCGGTTCATCCACGTCGTCATTCAGTTCCATGCTGATACGTTCAGCTGCCTTCCGCTTTGAGGTTTTCTTGACGGTTTTTGTTTTGGGGCGGGAAGGCTTTGCTGCTTTTTCTGCAGGTTTCTTCTTCCAGAATGGATCATCACCCTGTTTATAAACGAGCAGAATGATATTCACAGGTTGAACAGTCTAAAAAGATATCAAAGGTAAAAAGGAAGGATAGTACTTACAGCAGGTGGTTTGTTTTTTGCATAAAAGGGGTTTAAGCCAGTTTGGCGGCAGACAGATTCCAATCATTCAAAATCTTCTTGACACCCTCAGTGATTTCTTCATCAGTTAACTGAATGTTGACGTGACATTGGGTGTCTTCTACTTCACCGGTGTACTCACACATTAAACCAGAGCGGCGACTTAATATCAAGATGCTCCAGGATATCCAGCAACGCACAAAGTCGATGCCTGATAAACCGTTGGCCATAAAGGCTCGGAGCTTGGCGAGTTGAGGGGCATAAGAGGCCCGTTCCTGGGCACTTAGACATTGTGGCAGTGGATGAGTGTTGGAAAGCCGGTGGGCACGATAAACCGGCAGAGGGTTCTCATCTTCAGGGGAGGTGTCTTTACAGTAGAACCAAGTTTGGTTCCACTCTTTGGGGTGACTGTGCAACTTGGCATGAGGGAATTCAACCTCTTTTCTTTTTTGAATAGAGACGCCACCAAGTTCAGTGTTGGGTCCATCTACAAATTCAATGCGCCGGTTCAGATGGAAAAAATCCCGGAATAGCTCAGCAGTTGGTTCTTCTTGTAAGTACACTTCACAGAAGACTTGGATGTTGCATATATTAGATACTGAGTTAGGTCCAATATCTTGAGGGTGGAGCTGGAAACTGGCAAACACATCCTGGAAAAACATTAACCCGAGCGGTTTGAAACCACGGCCTATGTGGTCAACAAATACCACTACCTCACCCTGCTTAGGGGTAGGAGGATTCTCTGGTCCATGAACTTGCCACCGAATCTCATTCTTTTTGGGTAAGGTACCAATTCTGACCATTCCATTTAGCTGCTCCTCGGTAACCCGGGAAGGAGCCCAGTTACAGGCATAAAACTGTTTGGCCATTGCAAGTGAAAAGCTGAAAAGAAATACCGGTTTATGATTCATTCATGGTGGTGCATAAGGTGCAACAGAATAAAGATATACAAGTATGTAAATTTCGTAAACCGGAGGCCGATACAATAATGAATGACAAGGCAACATCGGAACAAAGGTATACGCATACTGTTAACCCGGAGTATGACAACGAAGGTAAAGGGCTTGCCGGTTCACCAGGGGACTAATGGTATATGATAGAATGCTTTTACAAAGGTAAACCGCCTATCTGGTAAAGAAGTTACAGATCTAAGGCAAAAATGATTAAGTAAGGTAAAAACAGATTTCACAAGGTTGCAGGGAAATTTTGGATCTACTGTAAGACAGGAAAGTAAAAATATTTAGACCTAAAAAGTTGGTACCGAAGTAGTTCACAAAGGACCAGATCAGTTTTTTATGCACATAAGGGTTTGTTGTGGTAACAGAAGATAAGCCATTACATGGGATACATCAAGTTTGAGGTTTTTTATCCATGGACTAAGGAGAAACAGCGAAGAATAGCGTCGGAGCCTCGATGAACTTCGACGAACGAGGAAACCCTAGGTAGATCTACAACAGAGAAAGGAAGGGACTTACAGTGGCTGTTGAAGCAGCAGAGGTACGCTGCGGCTCTCTGGTGCAACCAGGTTGATGCAGCAGAGAGACGGAGGCGAAGCTCGGTGACGGCGGCGGCGCTCGGGTGCAGAGGCGTCGCAAGAAGGAAGAAGAAGTGAAGCAGACGAAGGGGAAAAAACAGAAGGGCTTGTGGTCCTATTTATAAGGCGAAGCGATAAGCGACAAGTGCGTGAATCGAGGAGCTCAAAATGGATAGTTAATAAGGATGTTGCCTCGATGGTTGGATATTCATTAATGAAGGGAATCTTCGGCTACAACGAATAGATGACATCATGGCAGTTTACTACGGATCTAAAGGATGACATCACGGCGGTTTACCAGATCTGTATGAAGGTGACAGGGCAAGAATTTTTCTAAGTATTGAAGATTGACATGAACAAGTTCAAATCAGTCTGGAGCCTAATGTTGGGGATATGACTACTGAAGCCCATGAAGACGTAAGGATGGTGGCGCTTTATGAAGGCCCAAGGCCCAAAGGCATGTTAGGGCCTGTAGATGTAAACCGACTCTTTCATATAACTTGTATTGTAAGTTAGAAGGGATAGAGACCGAGCCGGACACGTTTATGATCCGGCCTTGGGACTCTGTAAACTGGCGGGCATCAACCTATGTATATAAAGGGACGACCCGACAGCAGTTTAGGGACAACAGACAACAACTCGAGACCAGGCAAAGCGGATTCGCTCCCTGGTCATCGAAACCCTAGCAATACCGATCACAACTAGACGTAGGCTTTACCTTCATCAAAGGGGCTGAACTAGTATAAAATCTCTCGTGTCCCTTGTCCGGTTTAACCCCTTTAAGCTAACCCGTTGCGATGGCTCCACGACTAAGTCCTTTCACGAGGACATCTGCCGTGACAAACCCACGACAAGTGTAGTTTTCGGCCACGCGATCGTGATCCGACGACGGAGGACATGGAAGTGGTTTGGAAAGGTTATTGGGCCATTTTGGAGGGGTGTTGGGCTTCAACACACAAGAGGCCTTTGTGGTTCCCTGGTTAACCGTTGGAGTATCAAACGGACTCCAAATGGCACGAAATTTAACAGGCAGTCTACTGGTGGTGTACCAAGGCCACTTGGCAAATCTCGGTCCATTCCGAGAACGTTTAACACCCGCTCACGAAAAGAGACAAGAGGGGTGCGCCGGTGCAAGAGGGAGTGTCAGATTGCAAAACAGACAACGGGGAAAATGCTCGGATGCATGAGATGAACACGAATGCAAATGCGATGCACATGATGACATGACATGAAATGCATGACATGAACAAAAGCAAAACAAAGACAAAAACCCAATCACAAAGGGAAACTCACATCGCATCTCCGGAAAAGGAAAGAGTCAGGGTTACAAATATGGAAAGTTGTATCCGGGGCATTACAACACTCCACCACTACGAGAGGATCTCGTCCTGAGATCTAGGATGGCACCGGAGGAAACAAAAGAGGAAGAGAAGAGGTAAAACTAAGTTGCTTCTTTGACAAACGAGTGAAACGAGAGAACCTTGAAAGGTTGAACCATTTCGAGAAAAGAATACAACGGAGATGAACGAAGTTGAAAACACTCCGTTAGAAAAGACGAACAAGGAAGAACAAATTCGGGCAGCACTCCGGTTGAAAAGAGATGCAAGACTTGATAAGGCGAAAAGAACTTGAGCAGAGGGCACAACACCCCGGTTAAATGGATAATCATGAAAAGAACATGATCCTCACAACTCAAGATGATGAGAGAATGGAGCAACATCACTATGCCTCCGGAAGGAATGAAAGAATGGAACGGAATGAATGGAGGGAAACAAGATCTTGAGAGAGCATGCTTACAACAAATGCTAGAACGGAGTTGTTGGACTATCAACAATGAAAGGATAAGCTTGTAGTGGGCTTACGGAGAACATCTCAAAACTATGAGGTGAAATTCTGCCGCTAACGGAAACAATAGACTGAATTGATATGAACAAGGAGACGAGAAACTTATTTCACCGGGAGGATAAATGAAGAACTTGGGTCATTTATGAGCACCATAAATAGCAAGAATCCTTAGGGAAAGCTTTAGGCGAAATATAACCCAATCTAACTCCAATGAAGAGATTGATGGATTGAGAAGAGCTCATGCTCGAAGAAATTGATGGGTTTAACTATCTCATTCTTGACAACTTGCGAATCATGAAACACGAAAGAAATTGTCAAGAATGACATAACACCACCTGAAAAGATAGGATAGGAAGAATTGCACTTCGGAATGCAAGATGAAGAACACTTGAGATCCTCTGAAAAGCATCTTGAAGAACACTTCAAGAATGAATTAAATCCTTGATGAACCATCATGTAGAGCCTCCATGAAGAACTCCGGTAATAAAATGATGATAGAAAGAAAGAGAAGTTGAAAAAAACAAGGTGAATCCTTGCAATGATTTAGATGAATCTTTGTGGTGATATAATTGAGAGATCTTGGAACTCCAGGAAAAGCCTTGCAGTGATCAGATGAAGCTTTGAAATGATATAATTGAAATACTTTGAACTCCGGAAATAAAAGATAAAGCATATCGAACCGAGAATGTGATATGATGAACCACTCCAGAAAGCAGAAATTAGATCACTTCGATGAAACAATAGTAAGAATTATGTTATGCGTATCCTTCACCAATTTAAATTGATAAAAAACAACGGACATACAACTTATTTTTGTCGAGAAGGATTAAGATAGATATAGAGTCACTTTGGAAGGTCTTCAACGAACCACCTGTAGGATTGAAACAACGGATAAATTAATATGATAAAGAAGGAAGAGAAATCTTGAACGAACTACCATAAGAATTGAAAATGAACAAAGAAAAGATAAGGAAAAGACCGTGAAGAATTATAAAAAGAACTAAGATACTTGAGGGAATTTGATACAAGAGAAGGAAGAGATCACGATCTGATTAGAGAAAACTTGAATGATGCACGGTAAAATTGGGAGAACGAGAGCTGAAAGCTGGAATGAATAATTCTGAGATGATGGGCTTCGAAGGATCAAACTGAAAATACTCCTGAATTGCTCCGGATGGGTGAAAAGAATTTTCACAACCGAAAATAATTATGAGAGGATGGCATAACGCTAGAACCATGAATCTTCGAGAGAACGGACCAAGATTTAGAGGAAACACTTCTTCGGTCTTCAAATGCAGAGAATGACGACGAGAAACACGACCAACAATTGTTGAGGCACTTCGGAATGAAAATTAGACAGGTTGAACCAATGATCAAAAGATTTTGAAAGATCTTGGAGAAAGACAAATGACTGATGACAATTCATTCTTACGTCAACTTTGAAATTAATTTGAGAATAACTCTGGAAAATAGAAGAGTCAGGTAAGATCCTGGGAAAAGACCTGTGGGTTAGGGCCCACTCAAAAGAAACACCGTTGGATGATTTAAAAGATAGATTGCGCCGGTAGAATTAAATGGCTTGAATAAGATAACAACCTCTAGATAGCTTAAGCGAATTAACAATGGGAACACGAATCTCCTGAGATATCTTCAGCACTTCGGAACAATTGAATAGCAAGCGGGGAATGATTATGAGATGCACCGGCATGAGAAAGCATTGGACGAAAGTAAGGACTATGCTCAATACCAAAGCTTGAATTGAATCCACCGGAAAATACAATAAAGAAGAATTATGGACTAGTAGAGCATCTTCATGAGAAACACTGGGTAAGAACATTGATTGAAAAGAATGAAGAGACTTCACATCAATAAGATGAATACTTGATTAAGAAATCTTAGTCCTCGAAGAAAAAGGGTGGGAGGGCAGGAAAACAAAGTCAACTTGGGACGGATGAAACAAACAACATTGAGAAGACTTGAGTTGATCTTGCAGATGGGAAAAATGATATGATCATCTTGAAGAGAACCACACCAGTTGAAAAGGATTGACATGACAATCTCGATTATCAAGAAGGATTGGTATTCACATAGAAGTATGAGAACACCGCTTAGGAAAGGTATGGAATCAACACTTGACTTCGAAGCAACTCGAATACCACAACTGAAAACAAAAACAAAGGATTGGCTAGCAAAATAAGCCGGAAACATACATATGATAGATCCCATATCGTATCATGTGTCTACTGGAAAGATTCTAGGAGCTACTTGAATTCCCACTTATAAACCCCCGAATTTTTTTGGTTATGCAATTAGGTGTTGGGGATACAGGGGAAGCATAGTATCTCACCCAAAACTAGCAAATCCTACATCCAGCTATATCCATCCTTCAACACATAACCAAGAAGCCTTCGGAAATCATTTACCTCAACCTTCGAAAAGCATCTGTTATACGAGTTATGGCAATACTCCCGAACTCCCACCCCAATACTGGGTGGCGTCGAGGTTATCTCACCAACAACTACATAAAATAGATTTAGATTTTTGATGTCGACAAACTCAGGTATTCCAGAACTGCAACGATAAAATTGTGATGACAACACCTCAGAGCTCAACTCCTCGGAACACTGCCACAACCCCTAAATGTCAGGAGGCACCAAGAACAATGTTCTCATCACAAAACCATCGGAACGATTCCAAGATACCCGCGTGATCCTAAATTTTTTCGTGAACTTTGAGAAGAGAACAGTCAAAACTCTACGTCAGGATGCCTCACCAGAGCGACGAAGGGACTGAGGAGTAAAAAGAATCCTACTCTCTGATATGTATATATAATCCTAAGACTCAAAACATTTTCTTCTAGACTCAACAATGTCAGCGATTCGATCAAGCAGGGGGCTCCTAAGTCGGGGAAGGCTCTGATACCAACTTGAAATACCCACAGTGTGGCTATATCTCCCACGTGTCGGGGCACGACTTAGATGCATAGCCGCATGGTAGGTTTGTCGCAAGAGGGGTAATCTTCACACAATCCCATGTACTGAATAAGAAAGGGATAAAGAGTTGGCTTACAATCGCCACTTCACACAAATAAAAGTTATACATACATCATCCAGAATACAAACAAGGTCCGACTATGGAACCAAAATAAAAGAAGACAACCCCAATTGCTAGATCCCCGATCGTCCCAACTGGGATCCACTACTGATAAAAAGGAAATGAAACAAAACAACGATCATGGACTTCATCGAGCTCCCATCTGAGCTGGGTTACGTCACCTGCTCTGGAATCATCGGCACCTGCAACTGTTTGGAAGTATTTGTGAGCCACGAGGACTCAGCAATCTCACACCCTTGCGATCAAAACTATTTAAGCTTGAAGGTAGGAAAAGGTAGTGAGGTGGAGCTACAGCAAGCACTAGCATATATGGTGGCTAACTTACACAAAAGAGGTCGAAAAGAGAAGCAAAGCACGGTCGAGAAGCTAATGGTGATCAAGAAGTGATCTTGAAGCTACTTACGTTCAAGCATAACACGAGACCATGTTCTATTCCCGGAATCCACCGAAAAGAGACCATCATGGCTACACACGCGGTTGATTCATTTTAATTAAGTTAAGTGTCAAGTTCTCTACAACCGGATATTAACAAATTCCCATCTGCCCATAACCGCGGGAACGACTTTCAAAAGTTTATACCCTGCAGGGGTGTCCCAACTTAGCCCATCACAAGCTCTCACGGTCAATGAAGGATATTCCTTCTCCCGGGAAGACCCGATCTGTCGTGAAATTGTCATGGCAGATGTCCTAGTGTGAGGACTTAGTCGTGAGGCCAACGCATCTTTGCGGTAGCTTGAGAGGGGTTGAGCGGAATCGAGAGACGCAACATAAGACAAGGATTTAGACAGCTTCGGACCCCGGGAAACATCGTCTGTTAATAGCCCTACATGCTGTTTGTGGCTAGGTCTCATTATCATCATGTGAGAGTCGCCGGTAAACCGGCTGTTTGTGTCTAGCCCTAGAAATTGTTTCTTCTTACTTGTCCCTCTTTAGGGAGCCCTGCCCCTCCTTATATAAGTTGAAGGGGCGGCTTACATGTAGAGTCCTAGTAGGATTAGAACTAACTTATTCTCTATTACAAGTCGGATACAAGTACGGGTCTTGCTTCCTTGTAAAGGAAATATTCCTCATGCCTTCCGTCTTAAGCCGCCCCCCACAATAACATGAGTCGGCCTACTGGGCCTTGGGCCTTTGTCATCCGTCTGGCCTGCATGGGCCATCATTAAGTCGCCAGGCTCGTGAGTCGTCACACCAGTGAACCGCCAGACCCGTCAGTCGTCAATACTCCGGCGGGTTACGATGAAGTGCCAAGTCCGACCGGGTCATACCGTGGGGTATATCCCCGACATTAGCCCCCTGTTTAATTTGGATTTGTCCATGTTAAACTGATCCTGTAAAATAAACACAAGAACAAACTTGATAGGTTGTGTTCCGTATTAAATATTTTTCTGAACCGGGACCTGATTATCCTTAAGTCCAATTGTCATTTACTTCATCTAGAAAATCCGGGTCAATAAGCCAGCTTCATACTCAATTTGCTAACATTGGTTGCTCACAGAAAAATATTGTGAAGAATAATCCACTTGAGTTGGCTTCTAAGGCGCCGACTTAAAAAAATTGGTCTTCAAATACTCATATGATATTCAGCCAGTTCGAAGATGTAAAACTTGCTAGTTTATCATTACCAAAATTGCCGAGTTATAAAGCAGACGATGCCGGGTCATAATTGTTGTTGACACCGGGTCATGTAATTGATCTTCCTGATTTGCTCAAAACTGATAATTTGAAGACGTTCCTCCTTTATATGCATAATACATGTAGCCCCCAAGTCTTAAGAGGAGAACATAGTGATAGCTTAGGACATGCTCCAATATAAGTGTTGCAACCTTGAAGACATCCGGTTTGTTCATCTCAATCATTAATCATAAACTAAATATTCCACACATCTAGCCCCCAAGTGCCGGGTTGTCATGCTTGCAGCAACCTGAGACTTTGTAATTGCCTGATGCTCAAAAAATGTCAACCAGTGTAGCCCCCAAGGGCCGGGTCATTATGCAATAATGAGCAGGGACTTTATAAATATGATCATATATACTTGAACAACAACGTGTAGCCCCAAGGGCCGGCTCAATAAGATAATATTGAGCTGGGACTTTATATATACTTCTTTTGAAAAGAACATCATATGATTTAACCCCCATCATGGGGCTTGAACCCACGTCCACAAGGTTAAGAGCTTTGTGCTTTACCAACTGAGCAGTGGACCCTTCAATATAATGGAATAAAACTTGTGTACCTTGAATTGTTGACATGAGCAATTGGTAGCCCCCAAGGGCCGGCTCATTATGATGTGATGAGTCGGTCTTCAATAAGGCCAGTAAAATTATCTTTGCATTAGCCCCCAAGTGCCATGGTGCATGCTGGCAGTGACATGGGACTTGCATATTTGATATAATCTCAAACTGAATAATGTAGCCCCCAAGTGCCGGGTTGTAAGCCTGCAACAACTCGGGACCATTCTTTCCATTGTAGAATAAATCATATCCATTGATAAAATAATAGCCATTGCGCCAAAGCGACTTTGAATACCTCATAATAATATTAGTTACTGATAACCATAATAAAAATCCAGCCATGTTGGCTATTAAAGATTTGAATAACCCGGTTTGAAAACCTCAATCATTCAATATCATAATGAAAAATGCAGCCAAGTGTGGCTATTTAAAGATTCAAGTACCTTATCTATTGACAAGTAAATCCGGAGTTTTAAATACCCGGTGGCTCTTAACCGATGGCGATTTAATATGCCTCCATTGTAAGCCGGAATTTTTATAACCCGGCTATTTATAGCCTTTGAGAAAATCCAGCACGGATGATAAGTCATAGTTCTGCAAATCCTGCACAAAGTTTAGACAACATACGCCCTGGCGACTTAATGTCAAAAGCCAGGGCAGGTAACCACCCAAATGTAGTCTTATCCTGTGATATTGAATTTGCACTGTCGGTCTATGTGACCTACACAGTAAGGGTGATAACCCAATCTTTGATACGCGCATGATTCCAATGGCGTAATTCAAAATATACCGGCGGCTTAAAGTCCATAGCCAGGGATGGTTTAAACATAATCATGTATAAACAATATCATACCTGTGATATTGAATCGTACTGTCGGCTTATGATACCTGTGCAGTAAGGGTGATAACCCAAAACTTAGAAGTTAAACCTTCCAAGTATTAATATTGTCATATGCTGGCGACTTGTTCGTCGAAAGCCAGGGCGGGTTAATAGAAACCACATATATATGCTTCAGATATGAGCAAAAAGTCTCAAAACCCAAAAGATTGTGTTGAAAAAACTTAATCCAGACAAAAAGAAAATCAAGGCTTCTGATTTGAATATGATCAGTAAATCGTTCCAAAGGGGTTAAGCTAGGATTCGAATACGATCATGCAGCCCCCAATGGCTTTGGCGTTGCGCCGATCAAGAGGGTACCGACATCTATGTTCTCTTTGGTTCGAATACGACCTATATTTGAACAGGAAGCCCCCAAATGACCTTGAGAGATTTTTAATGACCCTGATTCGAATACGATCCAAGTTGGACCCAAAAAGGGGTTAAGCTATGATTCGAATACGATCAAGAAGCCCCCTAGTGAGTTTGGCATTGCGCCGATCAAGAGGGTACCGACAGCTATGTTCTCTTTGGTTCGAATACGACCTATGTTTGAACAGGAAGCCCCCAAATGACCTGTAAATGTGGCTATGAGCCGGATAAAAGGGTAATCATAGCTTAGCTCAATAAGCCGGAAGCCCCCAAGTGATATGTTTCTGAGTTGTGCTCGCCGGGTGCCTATGTTTGAGTTGTGCTGTGCAACAAACTCTCTTTGGTACCTGTAGTTTTTCTAAAAACTCGAACTTGCGAGAGATGAATTCTTTTTAAACCAGAATTTCAAACCGGATATTTAGAGCTTCAAAGCTTTGTGGGAGACAGGTTTACCTTGAGCCGGATTGTAAACCGAAGCATCATTGTGAGCCGGAAATTTTCCGCCGGCGTTTAAATTTTTACCAATATGGCGGTAGCCTCCGGGACCGTGTTATCTTCCCTCCAATGACCCAGGGTCTTGAATCCCATGATATTTGCTAAGTCATGTCATCATAGCCCCCGAGTCTTAAGACTACTCGAGGAGTTGTCTTGAGATTCTTCATTTTTTACCGTGATATAAATCGGCATATAGCTGAATAATGAACCGCTGTCATATGTTGAAGCTGGAAGCAAGGTGGCGAGTTAATCGCGGTGCAGTAACCCGCACGAACGGGCGAGTTAACGTAGACCGGGTCCGCAGAGGCAGCGACTTATGTACGTCCGCCCACTCCATAGATACGGAATGATACCATCTTTACAATGATTCATCATCCTGCAAAAAATATATATTGCCGACCAGAGTAATTGTTTCTTTGACAAAAACAATATGCGCCAAAAATAAACCTTAGATGGATACCACCTGAATTGTCCGGACAGTAAATGAGTCGGCTGCGGCGTTGTAAGCCGGTGTGGATGGGGGAAATCATCCTCCGTGTTGTAAGCCGGTGCAGACGCGTGAACCTGTCGCGAGTGGCGGACGGGCGAGTCGTCTGTGGCAATGTAAGCCGGTGCGACCACAAGAGACGGCCACCGGTGCGGACGGATGTAAACCAAACGGCGGGGGCTGCGACTTGCACGTGTATCCATCGAGCAGCATGGCACGGGGGAACACCAGTGCAAAATTATGCTGGCACGCGCTTCATGTCCGCCGTATAACAATACCTTTGTCATAAATAATTATCCTGCATAAACATATTGCAGGACAAAATATTTTTTCCCGGATGAATTAATATATGCTCAGAAAAAATAAAGAAAAATAGCACTTGATATTTGTTATCGGATGAGG
Organism: Triticum aestivum; assembly: GCF_018294505.1. Lineage (NCBI taxonomy): Eukaryota > Viridiplantae > Streptophyta > Magnoliopsida > Poales > Poaceae > Triticum > Triticum aestivum. The sequence goes on from NC_057812.1 coordinate 533,812,055, forward strand.
ATGCTGGTGTTGGATAATGCTTGACATAGTTGGACGCATATGTACGTGTATACTGATCTGACGTAGTAATATCACCCACTGACTATGTGCAGATGCCTGCACGTACAATATTCTATGCATATTTGCACTGTTTCTTCCGTTAGTACTAGTCTGGCTAGTGTTGCATAAGGTCTTCACGTGGAGGAAAGAGGAGCATCAGCTATGGTTAATACTCTCAAGCACGTCTTGATTGGTGCTGATTTCTTTGAGGCTGTTCATTAACAAAAAATTTGCTGAGTACGTGCTTGCTTCTCCACTTGATGTAAGATGGTGCTGGTTTTGTATCTTCCATGAACCAGCGCTCGTGGATAGGACATGCAGGAGCCATGTATGGAGCAGACGTTCTAGCTTTGACCAATCTGTAGGTGATATTGCACACAATGAAAGTATGGAGACGTCTAGCTCTTCTGTTGGCGCATCTCGACTGGTTGCACTATGCAAAGAACTATCCCTCTACTTTACGTTTCTGAAAACGAGAGAACAACAGCAGCCGGATAGAAAATTTTGTCAGAATAAGCGGCAAGTACGGCCACAACAGCAGCGGAACTGCACTGGCTGTGCGAGGCGAAGACGGGTCAGCACAGCGGTTTTAGGCCAGAGAGAGATGCGGCGATGGCGGCTCAATACGAAGGCACTCAGAGCAACGACTTGAGGCAGAGGCCGGTGGCGACGCCCGGCGACTCGCAGTAGAGGCTCTGGTCATAGAAGCGGTGAAACCCGGCGGACGGCGGCTTGCAGGCCGCGGCAGTGGCAGAGGCGGGATGGACCACGGCGGAAGCTGCACGAGACCGGGTCGGCCCTGGGGCGCCAGACCACAGAGGCGGGGACAGAGACCACAACGGCTCGAGGCCGGTGGATTGACGAGGCGGAGGCAGGCCGAGTCGGAAACGGTGGTCGGCAGCCGTGCGGAGGCAGAGGCAGCCGTTTCGGAGGCGGGACCGTGGCGATGGAGACAGCGGATTGGAACAGGCGGCTTAGATGGCAGGTTGCCGCGACAGAGTCAGCTTGTCGGACAGGACGGCGGGGGAAACCATACGAGGCCAGTCGTAGCTCGACGTTGACTCGCCATAGAGGAGGCGGCTCGTCGGCGGCTTGCTCGCTGCGGACAACCCAGCTACCAAGCAGAGGCCGGGTCAACGGGGCGATTCTTAGGAGGAGTCAGAGCCCGCGGACAATCCGCTCCTGGGTTGTGGCTGTTTCCGGGTCGACCCCAGTTGAATATATCGGGGTATTGTCTTCCTCTTTTTTTTTGGTAATTGAAAAACTTTCAAGCTGACTGTACTCAGGTGCTTGGTGGGCCACCTTATACGAACAGCCGCCGCGGAGGATTACTCGGGGTTGGATCCTTGCTTGCACACGCGTTTTTTGATTGATTTGACATAGCGCACAGCGGATGCAGCACAATTTCCGCCAAACCTCGGCGACAAACCACTGTAGAAAAATTGATCTTAACTTCGGACTTCGACGGATCACGTTTGTGTCGGCGGCACACAAAAGAAAACTCCAAACCGTGAGATTCGCTGGCTCTGACGAAGACTATCTCCTGCCGAATTTTCTTTATCCGGCCAATTGCAACCTTCTCGATCCCTGTGAGAGATCTCCAAAAACTCATCATCACCGTGCGCCAGCCCCATGGTGGGCGCCAACTGTCGTGGAATTGTCATGGCAGATGTCCTAGTGTGAGGACATAGTCGTGAGGCCAACGCATCTTTGTGGTAGCTTGAGAGGGGTTGAGCGGAATCGAGAGACGCAATATAAGACAAGGATTTAGACAACTTCGGGCCCCGGGAAACATCGTCTGATAATAGCCCTACATGTTGTTTATGGCTAAGTCTCATTATCATCATGTGAGAGTCGCCGGTAAACCGGCTCTTTGTGTCTAGCCCTAGAAATGGTTTCTTCTTACTTGTCCCTCTTTGGGGAGCCCTGCCCCTCCTTATATAAGTTGAAGGGGCGGCTTACATGTAGAGTCCTAGTAGGATTAGAACTAACTTATTCTTTATTACAAGTCGGATACAAGTACGGGTCTTGCTTCCTTGTAAAGGAAATATTCCTCATGCCTTCCGTCTTAAGCCGACCCACAATAACATGAGTCGGCCTACTGGGCCTTGGGCCTTTGTCATCCGTCTGACCTGCATGGGCCATCATTAAGTCGCCAGGCTCGTGAGTTGTCACACTAGTGAACCGCCAGACCCATAAGTCGCCAATCCTCCGGCGGGTTACGATTAAGTGCCAAGTCCGGCCGGGTCATACTTCTGACCGGGTCATACCACGGGGTATATCCCCGACACGATCAGTCTCGGAATTCCGGTTACAAGACATTTTGATAATGGTAAAACAAGACCGGCAAAGCCGCCCGATGTGCCAACATCCTGATAGGAGCTGCACATATCTCGTTCTCAGGGCAACACCGGATGAGCAATCCATACAACTAAAAACAACCCTCAAGTTTCCCCGAGGTGGCGCTGCAAAGGGCTCTAGTTCGGACCAACACTTAG